>NC_090437.1:116803886-116976386 GCF_031143425.1 Pleurodeles waltl
AAGGCTAAATAGACATAATAGAAGGCTAGTGAAGAATGAGCAATGGAATATAAAGCCATTGGACAGAAAGAGGACTGTAGATCATTCAAGAAAGGTCTGGGAGAGAAACTGAAGGAAGGTAAAGTATGAGAAATATGGAGACTGTTTTAGGACAGTCAATCAATTCCATGAATAACCAAGGATAGGATACTTATGAGCAGAGAAAGGGTATGTTTATAAAAGGTTTCGGAAGGTGAGAAGGCCGCAAGAAAAACAAAACATCTAATGGGAGAATCTTCCAAGGTACACACAGGACAAAGCTTGGATTTATCCTAAAAGTCCAACAGAAGTGCCATCTAGCAACACACGGCAATGGTGAGTTTAGGCAGAGGGATAAAGGTGATGTAGGAGGCTGGCCTGGCTTAGTGGGTACCTGATGGTACTTACACCTTGTGCCAGGTCCACTTATCCCTTATTAGTAGTGTTCTAGCAGCTTAGGCTGATAGAGGTAGCTTTTAGCAGAGCAAGCTTAGGCTGAACTAGGAGACATGCAACGTTTCTACTATACCACTTATATCATATAGCACTATATCATAAGAAACACAGTAACTCAGTTACCAAAAATAAAGGTACTTTTTTTTGTGACAATGTGCCAAAAATATCTCAGAGGATATACTCCCTTAGAAGGTAAGTAAAATACACAAAATATACACACAAACCAAAATCAGCTAAGTAAACAGTTAGAAAAGTAGTGCAAACACTGTAGAATACAATAGGATGCAATAGGCCTGGGGCAACACAAACCATATACTCTAAAAGTGGAATGCGAACCACGAATGAACCCCAGGCCTAGTGTAGTGTGTAGAGGGTAGCTGGGAGTGTAAGAAAGCACTAAGGGTGTCCAAGATACCCCTGACCCAAAAACGTTGGAGTAAAGTTACCCTACTTCCCCAGAAACACACTAAAGTCGTGATAGGAGATTCTGCAAAGGCAACCACTGACTGCAAAGCACTGAAGACGGATTCCCGGACCTGAGGACCTTTAAATGAAGGGGACCAAGTCCAAGAGTCACAAAGGTGTCCAGGGGGCCAGTAGCCCACTAAACCTCGGATGAAGGTGCAAAAGGGCTGCCTCCCGATGGAAGAAGCCAAAGATTCTGCAACGGAAGATGCCAGGAACTTTCCTTTGCACAGAATATGTCCCACGGCGTGCTGGAGGATGCAGAGTTGTTTCCAAGCAGAAAGACTGCAAAGAAGCCTTGCTAGCTGCAAACGTCGCGGTTGAAGAAAATGGGTGCTGCCCAGGAAGGACCAGGAGGTCGCCCCTTGGAGGAGGAGACATAGGGGGCCGTCAGCAGCACAGAGAGCACACGCAGAAGCAGGCAGCACCCGTAGAAGCACTTGAACAGGCGTTCAAGAAATCTGAGCACGGCAGTCGTCTCAACACACGAAGTTGGTGGTCAACTCAGCGAGCTGAGCAATGCAGGACAGAGTGCTGGGGACCTGGGCTATGGTGTGCACGAAGGATTCCTTGCAAAAGTGCACAGAAGCCCTAGCAGCTGCAGTTCACGCAGTACACAGGATTACTGTCTGGCGTGGGGAGGCTAGAACTTACCCCCACCAAATTTGGATAGAAGGACCTCTGGACTGTCGGGGTCACATGGATCCAGCTCCAGTGTTCCAGGGTGTCGCGTTGGCTCATTATCCTAAATGAGACTACTGGATTTCTAGGTAGCAGAGTCGTTCCTGGTGTGGGGGACTAAGTCTGACCCACTAAGAAGGACCCCTGTCACCTTCAATCCGGTTTTGCTCCGGCTAACTAGCAGTACCTCATCTCTCCCAAGAGGAAGGGATGATTGGGCAGCCGAGCACATGACATCTTTAGAACTTCTCAGGGAAGTCATGGTCGCTCAGATCCCAGCCAGCTCTCTCATTTACGGTATGATCTCATATACAAATGACAAAGGCAGTTTACGTTTTATAGATTGATTTAATAAAATGACTGCATTTCAGATAATAAGGCGTGAGCCGCAATAACCAGAACAATACAACACAATAGGATATAAATAGTCCCGATCAGAGTGAAACATAGAAATAACGCTATCATAGTGTTAATAGATTACGTTCCCTCTAATTAAGTTCTATTTCGAGCACAGCATGTTAAGCTCTAAGCTTGCCTTTCAGATTCCCTGGGAAGACATCAACCCTCCTACCTGAGCAAAGGCCTGTGATCTGGATCAGCATCTGCAACAGGGCAGTCAGTGTCTAGTCGTGGTTCCCTGGTCGGAATCTCCCTCTCACGTGAATTAGGACAAGGAAGTGTTTTTATAACTAACATGTCGATGTGGTAACAAAACGTCCCTACGCAAGAATGTGTATCGTCTACATATCAAAGACTAAACTCCTACCACGTCTATCGGCAATGTACCAGACCGTATCCTTGACTGAAGCACAGAGTAAGCGAGATTGAGAACTCCAGTGCTGAAGTAGGCTAAACAGTGTGATATAGAAATAAAACAAGACTGTAGAACTGGCTATTGAAAAAATAACAGTACTAAGCTGAATAAAATGCATCTAGAGCAAAGTGCACAGAGGCCCGATGCTGCGAGCAAAGGAATAAAACGCATCCAGGGCAAAGTGCACAAAGGCCTAACGCCTGAAGCAAACGCGGAAAGGCTACAAAAATGGCTACACTACACCCTCCCCTTGTCGGTAGAAAGTGGTTCTAAGCGAAGCATAAAAAATGCCCTATATATAAAAATCTACAAAACACACATTTCGACAAGTCCAGAGGACACCAAAGCACTAAATTTAAAAATAAGCATGTGACTTGAGAGCCAAATTCAAATAACAATGTCAATTGAGAACAAATCCAATTCAAATGGAAGTCACGGAAAGCAGGATATTCTCCACTTCGGCAGATGACAAGACCGGAAAATCCACGCCAAACACTATCATGGAGCAGGTGTGTTCCAAAGACCCAGAACCATCCAAGGCGGCATCCCGTGCAGGGCCTATGAATGAGTCAATACCATTTTCCTCCAGGAAGGGAATCTCGTAAACTGCCTCACAAAGCAAACGCAGTCGCAGTGCGCATGTCTGAGAATGAGCCCTGACCGGGAACATCAACAGATCAGCATCAACCACTGGGGGGCGCTGCAGTGAGAGACAGAGAGTTAGTGCATGTTCAAACGAGCACCAAAGGCACGGAAACACGGGCTGCACACAATCCAAAACTGGTCTGAATGACAGGGACCAGTCACATTCCAAATGTCCCAGGAGTGTCGCTCCAAAATGCTGCATCATGCGTTCACGACACAGCTGCATCGATGGGAGCACCCACATTCGCTCTTGTTGCGGCGGGACAGCCATTGCGGAAGAATAACAGCAACAGCAAAACACCAGCCAATAAAGCCAAAGTTATCGGAAATCCTCCAAAAATGCTTCCGAAAATAGAATGAATAGCCAAAGGTATCAAGCCGAATATGGAGGAGAAGTTATGAGCAAAACCAACACCAACGGCTTTGAAAAAATGTGCTAGTCCAGTAGTGCTGGACGCATTAAATATACGTCCCACGAGTTCACCAAAGTGGCTCGGAAAGTTAGTATTTAACAGGGACTGTATTTCTGCTGATGACCTCGCCACCTGAAGTGCGTAGGTCTTGCGTGCAGATGTAAGGGCCACATGCTTTTGAAACAAGAGAGCCTTTAGTCGACTCAACTTGTCGAAATTCACCTTGGAAGTAGCAATGTGAGGCCAGATATCTGCCACCTCCCTCAATTTAGTTGGGGGAAACAACACATTTACACAGCAAGTAACGACCTTGGTGACCAAAACCACGTAAACTATTCCGGCACGCATGCCACAACAGTCTTCACTGTTAAGGAGGACGTAGCTGCCGTTTGAAAGCACCTGGAATGTGTTTTTAATCACGGGGACTGGAACCCCCTTTAGATAGCAAGCCAAGTTCGCAACTGAGGCATTACACGCCCCATGCAAGGACAGCTGCTTAGAAACCATCGAATGGCTGACAGAAGTTTCGCATTCACTACCGCTAAGAAAAACCTCTCTCATGCCATTAAGACATCTGTATAAAAAGGGAAGCTCCCACACCTCATGTATATAACCGTCTCCCAATCTCTCATATCTGCCCACCGGAACATGTTTCAAACAAGAAGTGAATTGTAATGTGGAAATAGGCAGATTAATAACCCCGTGTATTAACCATTCAGCAGAGGAAATCTCGGCCACGGTAAAAGGCAACCTCTCCAATTTTTCAATATTCAACATAACCTATGTTGCTTCCTTTTTCGCCATTAGCTGTTGTTGACGTGTCAAATTAAAGGAAAAAAATATCTCCCTGGCTTTGATGTGCTGCCACGGAACGCGACCCGCCCTCAGTGTCTGAAGTGTCCAACCCAACTGCATAATGGACCGCGTCTGACTCTGTCCATGATATAAAGAAGACATATCTGATCTAATAATGTCTATAGCAGAGTAAACAATGTTGTCAATCGTATATATACAGTCGGACAGGGTGTGTATTCCATTATCCACAACAGATAAGGCCTGTTTCAAATTTTCCTGATCTATTTGCCTCAACCGGGCCGCCGCCTCCTGTTGTGAAAGTTTCCATATCTCATTGTACACTTCATTCAAAAAAAGTTTTCTCCGGGGCACTCTCGGGCCTGACAAAAAATCTTGCAAGTCAGTATAATTAGACAGAAGTGTGAGATGTGTTTTAACTGCATCTAGCGTGGATGATTTTAACCATTGTTGACACAGTTTCCCCATGTAGTAATGATATCAGCATGTTCAGGTGATATGTAGCATGGGTCTGCCCTACTTGTCGTGAAACCCCCTGAGGAGGTGACAAAACAGTGATGACACCCATTGGTGTCTATGGGCCACAATAACCACCCGCCTGGACGTGTCAATGAAGTGTTAAACGTACCATTTTGGACCCACTCTGTAAGCTCACTAGAAGTGGCATTGATATATTGCTGCCAATCTTTCATTTTGGAAGGGACAGGTATGCCAGGCATATTCAATTCTCTAATGGTTGCTAAGCCCAAACAGCTAGTCTGTTGTACAGTGTGATTTAAGAAAATCACTTGGACAGGAATGAGACATGCTCTAAACAATGTTTCTTTACCCTGCATCTGCCAATGTTTTGTGCCCCAAACACTTTTCAAATCAACATTTTTTGACCAATATTCATACCCCTCAATAGACAGTTGGGAAACAAACGAATTTGAATACAGGAATTTTGTATTAGTCAACAGTATTTGCTTATTTGCATGCGGAGTTAATTTAAAATAATATGACTTAGCACTTGTTTGATGATGCCCAGAAAAATATGCACATTTGTCAGAATATGTTTTAGAACTCCCTTGCGGAGGAGTCAGGCAATGGTCCCATTGCGTATAGTCAAATATTGTTTTAGGACTACTGGCTTTATGAATAAAGTAGTGCCCATAATAATTGTAACAAAAAAATTCACCATAATTATCTCTAAACTGATAAGCATCTTCATTTTCATAGACAGTATAATACTGCAACTCTGTTAACATAGAATCAACTGTCTTCACGTCCCAATCATTAGATACAATGCCTGGTATTACGATATCATTCATTGATAACTTTAGAACATACGGTATTTGAATTATCTTAGTGGGACCATATATATCAAACATTACTCTATCCAACACAATCCCATCCGGAATTGGCACAGCGGAAATGTTCACAAAGGACAAGTCTCTTCGAACCTTATGTGATGAAAAATGTGGCTTCAACACCTCCTCCACCTGTTCAACCTCAGATCTCTCAGGAAGAAAATGACCATGTATTACTAGAAAAAAGGTAACAACAAACCCTATCCACAGAAAAAAAGCCATCAGAGTCATGAAAAGCCACAGATAGTTCCAAGGGAAAACAGAATACGTATCTTTAAGCCAATACATCAGCTTACGTGGCCCCGGGTCAGGTGTTGAAGAGGACAAAGAGTCTGCTAGACCATCGTCGTTGGTATTAAAGCATACGGAGGCAGTTCTCGCAAAAGGTGCCACCGTAAACAAAGGAGTAGTAGGTGTCTCTCGCCGTGGTACACTGTAGATAACACCCTCAGTAACATCAGCAGTCACAGCAACTTGGGCAATGAATATCAAGTTATTTGACGTCAGTGGAACAATCGTAAGATCATCTTCCACCCTCCCCATACCCGGAGAGGAAGCAACGTTGGTGCAAACCACCTGCAGCGGAACATCTTCCCCAGTAGTGAGAGGGATTCGGGAACTACTGGGTGCTCCTCTTGGTCTGCTGTGCAGAATCGGCCACATGTTGTAACTTGACATTGTCGATGGAGACAAAGCGATTTTCCTTGGCACCTTGCAACAGCGGCAAAATCACAGTTCTTGTTCCGTGGATTCCCAGTACAGGGACTGGTGCTAGATACGAAGGGACAAATAATTTTTTCACTGCAACCTTTTCACGAACAAGATCCCCAACTCTGGGAATCCAACCAGTAGGCGTTACTGGCTCATCCTTAATTCCAGAGGAGGCAGCACTTGCAGAAGAGTTATCACGGAATTGTTGTAATTCCTGCAAAACAGTGACACCATCATTTATGTCAAAAGGCGTTTCTGCCGCCTCCACACCAGGACCATCTAGATCTGGAACAAACATTTGTGTTCCGAACAGGCACTCATATGAAGTACGACCCCCCAGGCACCTTCTAGGCAAGTTATTCAGTGCTCTCTGTACTCCATACAGGTGGGTTAGCCAACTACGACCCGTACCTACAACTCGTCGTTAAGGATTGCTTTAAATCGCGATTTAAACGCTCCACGACAATTTCCCTCGGGATGAAATGGAGACAAGAACTGGAGCCGGACCCCCAACGAAGCCAAGGCGTCCCTGAATGCCTTAGAGGCAAAAGCAGGGCCCTGGTCTGAATGGAAAGCCCCAACTGCATATGTACCGACAAAGATACGCAAATCTTTAATAACAGGTCGAGCGTCAGCCGAGCGCTGTAGCCACACCCACACAAATCTGGAGCAAGAATCTACAGCCACCAAAATATATTTGTATGCACTATCTGGTGTCAGCGGACCACAATGGTCCAAGTAGACACACTGTAATGGTTTATTTGAAATTAGAAGGGGCGTCTGCTGCAGGCGTTTAGCCGTCAAAACTAATTTGTTGACAGATGTCACAACAAAAGGACATACTGCATCGTCTCTTTATAGAGACCAGGCCACCAGTAACGGGCCTGCAACAGCGAAATTGTGGCGGCCACGCCAGCATGTGCCACCCCCTCATGCGCTGCAGTAATTAATTGAGGTCGCACTATTTTATTGGGCATTTCGCGTACACCCACGCCTGGAATCTTAACCTCAGCGTTCAGCATACCACCCAATGAGTAAGGATATTTAGATGGAAATCCCCTAGGATAAGGCGTGCCATCAGCCGTAGCTTTTATGGCTGCCAAAATCTCTGTGTCTGGTTTGGAACTAACGAGTAACTGCGGCCACAGTGGCAACCACCACTGCCGATTTCGCGGCTTCATCAGCCAAAGTATTTCCAGCAACATGTATTCCAACGCGCTGGTGTCCAAGAGTATGTACAACATGGACTTTAGGAAGCGTCTCCTTCAGATCCGCTACCTTCCCCCACAGCAATCTGTGTTTTATGGTGTTACCCTTTGAATCTCTGAACCCATTCAACCGCCAGAAATGCAAATATTCATTAAAAGACTGGACACAGTAATATGAATCACAAACAGGCAGTGTAAACTGTGCCGGATCCGTATGTTCCAAGACCAACAATAGAGCTTTCAGCTCAGCCAACTGTGCCGTACAGTCCCCCAATGCCTGTGTATAAGTATGTTGGGGGCAGAACTTCTACCCCCTCCATATGGCCGCTCACTACTGCACATGCAGCACAATATTGGTGTTTTGTTCCCACCTCAGGTTGCGCAGCGCCATCGGTGTACATGACTACTTGATATTGATCAATAGGCAACGTGCCAGCGGGAACGGGATATTCTATTTCATATTGGAGAAATTCCTGTGTCTGTAGCTTTGGGTCAAAAATTTAATCTACATCAGTGGCTGTCAAAGACGTAGCCCATTGTATCCATTGTGGGTGTAATGCTTTCGCATTAGGAACACTCGCCTTCGTAACAGCCTCTAGGGCCGGAATCGGGGAAACGACTATGATGCGTTTGCCCTGGGCAAGAGGTCGTTCTTTAATAACAGCCATCTGTACAGCAGTGAAAATCTTCTCTGTTGGTGCAAATCGTTGTTCTGCAGTAGAATACAAGTGAGACTTGTATCCTATCGGGACTGTCTCACCTTCATTAAAGGTGACATACGTAAACCCAACGGCCCCAGCTACAACCCTGATGACCAGATGTGTCTGATTATCCTGTGTATGTAAATGCTTTGCAGCTAGGAGATCAGTTTGCAAGTCTCGAAGAGTATGAGTATGCTCAATCGTCCAAAACCTACTCGAGAAATCCGGATGAATCAACTCGTACAATGGTTTTATACGCGTAGCATAATCAGGAATGTAAGTTCTGCCAAAATGTAGAAATCCCAACAACGACTGGAGTTTCTTAATCGTATTAGGAGGTTGCAATTGTGCACATTTTTCTAAGTGTGGCGCTAGGCTCTTACCTTCGACAGCTCATATCCCAAGAAAATGACGCTGAGAAAGGCAATTTTCGATTGTTGAAGTTACATTTGTAGCCAATATCTGCAAATCCCACAACAATGCGGGCTACCAGCCGTAAATGTTGTAGTAACTCGTCATCTGTGAGATATATATCATCAACATATGACAATGCTTCAGGGTCCAGTTCGTGCAATATTTCAGTCACACAAGCCGAAAACAGTCCTGGGCTATTTTTATACCCTTGAGGCAAACAACAAATCTTTTTCTGAGAGCCAAACGCACTGAAGCTCGTAAAATCCCTGCTTTTGGGCGCTATATTCTGGCAGAAGAAACCATTCGAGATATCTAAAGTGGTTTTGTATTTTTTACGCACAATATTATTCATGAGTGCTGCACTATGTGAATTTTGTATAGCATATGTAGATGCATGCCCGTTCAAATGTCTGTAGTCCACCACTATTCTATAAGAATGGCCCAGTTTAGCTACAGGGAATAAGGGATTATTCATCGGCGAGACACAGGGTTCAATAACTCCCTGGTACTCCAATTGTGTAAGAATGTTCCTTACCGATGCCCTCGCTTCATATTTAATAGGATATTGCGGTTGTGGCTGAGGTTCGCCCTTAATCGGAATTACATGATAAGGAGAATCCCTATCCCAACCCACATGATTCCTATATAATGCAGGTGCTTGTGCCAGAGCCCATTTAATGCTATAGGACTCCGCGAGTTCTCCCAGAACAAGTGGTGAGAACGAAGGTGTAATAACCTCCTCCCCAACTGGACAGTCGCGTACAAAGTCAGGGGGCCAATCCTGTTCGCCCAGCAAAATGTCATATACCTTGACTACATGATCCCAAAAGATAGCATTTATAGCGCGCTCAATGTCCCCTTCCAATTGTAAAGTGACTGTATAAACTCTATCGGGATCAGAGACACGCATATCTGCTGTCTCAACTTGTATGAAGTCATCAGTTGCTTTCACCTCCAGATGCTCTAGAAGATACCGGCGAACTATTGTGACCTCTGCCGCGCTGTCTAACAGTGCTAGTGCCCATGTCTTGTTCTTCAAGAGAACTCTCTTCCTGTGTGGCATGTCTGAGACTGCCGACACTTTTTTCTTTTTAAACTGTTGTTTTTGTTGGATCGGTTTCTCTTCCTTCTTTACAGAAACCTCCGAAGAGTGTTGTGATTCCTGTCTGGGTTTCACGTACTCTGTTCTCCGCTCTGATCGCCCACCTCTCTCAGTTCTCTTTTCCGACGACTCCTGAAAGGAACAAGATTGGCGTGTATCAGTATATTGATATCTATCAGGCGTTTTCAAATTATCCCTATTTCTAAGATTATATTTAGACTGAGGGGTCTCCGGTCTCGGAGGATCTCCCCTTTCCTTTTTAGGTGTCTGTTGTTTTTTCTCCCAGCGCTTCTTATTACCCTCAGGTTGCTGTTGTTTAGTAGTATCTTTACTACCGTTACCCTGAAACTGTGGTTTCTGCGGTCTAGCCCCAAGGCTATCACGACCGATACTGGATTATGTTTCCGCTATTATTCTCGGCAGCTCCCGCTCCTGATCTAGTTGCGATACGTCTCGAAGACGCATACGCACCGCTAGTGCCACTGCCTCCCCTTTTAGATTACTCAATATATTGGAAGAAACCGTGGCAAAATTGCCCATCAGTTGCATCCCCAAATCTAAGGCTGGGGCAGCCCCATATTCATCTTGAATATGTTTGTTTGAGCACTTCCGGTAAGTTGGCTAATGTCGGTGTACAGTGTGCTGTAGTGTAGAGCGCAGCAAACACCGTGCCCCAAGTATTACAATGGTCCACTGTGGGAACCATACCAAACGGTAAACACATCGTCAATATTCTATGTTTATCCTGAGGGCCCGTATGGGGAAATACTGCCTCCAACATATTAATTTTTTGCGCCAGCCAAAACGGAGTCTCCTCTCGCTTAGCCGGTACTTTACCCATAACAGAGTGTACAGTCGCTGGGTTGATACCCGGTACTACTGCATGTTGTTGCGCTGGGGCAGCACGCGCTGGGTTTGTGTTTAGTGTCTGCATCACAAATTGTAGTAAGCATCTATACATAGCCGTTAACTCTATGTATAAACGACGAACTTCATCCACTGCAATGTTAGCAACCGCTGGATGTGGTGTATATGTAGCCAATAAAGGCCAGGTAGGACCATTGTTACTCAGTGGACCTAACCGAACAGGTGTTATGGTGTGGGGTAGGGCGACATCAAGCCAATTATTATGTTCTTGATAAGATAGAGGTATTTCTAAATATGCATATGCCCTGTACTGTCCAGGGGCATTCGCAAATGTGTAATTGTGAAATGTGTTTGAATTCCCATCAACAGCTGGAAATATGACCCAAGAATAAAAAAGTTCTGTTCTATAGGCTGTATGGGCATCCACCACAAACGTGACCGGACCCCCCTGGTTTGTTAGACCATGTGCTAGCGAATGAAGCGTGAGTGGTTGTCGCATATTAAGTGCTATTTGTATTGCCTGGGGATTCGCCATTATGAAAACAGCGATAGTTCAGAGAAGGCACACCAATATCGGGGTTTTCCTTTCAGAGTTCAAGCTTGAACAACCAACCGCTATAATTAGGATCTACCTTTATTGCGGTGGCGGAAGTCCTCAGTGCCACGGACGTCTCCGTTACCGGAACCGAGGAGTCAATATACATATGAGACCGAGAGAGTCAGCCGGACCCGAAAATTAGAGCCAGACCAATCGTTGGCGGCGCCATGTCACGTTGGCTCTCATTATCCTAAATGAGACTACTGGATCTCTAGGTAGCAGAGTCGTTCCTGGTGTGGGGGACTAAGTCTGACCCACTAAGAAGGGCCCCTGTCACCTTCAATCTGGTTTTGCTCCGGCTAACTAGCAGTGCCTCATCTCTCCCAAGAGGAAGGGATGATTGGGCAGCCGAGCGCATGACATCTTTAGAACTTCTCAGGGAAGTCGTGGTCGCTCAGATCCCAGCCAGCTCTCTCATTTACGGTATGATCTCATATACAAATGACAAAGGCAGTTTAAGTTTTATAGGTTGATTTAATAAAACGACTGCATTTTAGATAATAAGGCGTGAGCCGCAATAACCAGAACCATACAACACAATAGGATTGAAATAGTCACGATCAGAGTGAAACATAGAAATAACGCTATCATAGTGTTAATAGATTACGTTCCCTCTAATTAAGTTCTATTTCGAGCACAGCATGTTAAGCTCTAAGCTTGCCTTTCAGATTCCCTGGGAAGACATCAACCCTCATACCTGAGCAAAGGCCTGTGATCTGGATCAGCATCTGCAACAGGGCAGTCAGTGTCTAGTTGTGGTTCCCTGGTCGGAATCTCCCTCTCACGTGTATTAGGACAAGGAAGTGTTTTTATAACTAACATGTCGATGTGATAACAAAACGTCCCTACGCAAGAATGTGTATCGTCTACATCCCAAAGACTAAATGCCTACCGCGTCTATCGGCAATGTACCAGACCGTATCCTTGACTGAAGCACAGAGTGAGCGAGATTGAAAACTCCAGTGCAGAAGTAGGCTAAACAGTGTGATATAAAAATAAAACAAGACCGTAGAACTGGCTATTGAAAAAATAACAGTACGAAGCTGAATAAAATGCATCTAGAGCAAAGTGCACAGAGGCCCGATGCTGCGAGCAAAGGAATAAAACGCATCCAGGGCAAAGTGCACAAAGGCCTAACGCCTGAAGCAAACGTGCAAAGGCTACATAAAAATGGCTACACTACAAGGGACCACGCTCGTCAAGATGAGAGGGGACCCAGAGGACCGGTGAAGAAGAAGTTTGGTGCCTGCGTTAGCGGGGGAAGATTCAGTCGACCCACAGGAGATTTCTTCTTGGCTTCCAGTGCAGGGTGAAGGCAGACAGCCCTCAGAGCATACACCACCAGGAAACAGTCGAGAAAGCCGGCAGGATTAGGCGCTACAATGTTGCTGGTGGACGTCTTGCTACTTTGTTGCAGTTTTGCAGGCGTCCTGGAGCAGTCAGCGGTCGATCCTCGGCAGAATTCGAAGAGGGCGATGCAGAGGAAATCTAGTGAGCTCTTGCATTCGTTATCTGAAGAAAAATCCACAGGAGAGACCCTAAATAGCCCTCAGAGGAGGATTGGCCACCTAACCAGGTAAGCACCTATCAGGAGGGGTCTCTGATGTCACCTGCTGGCACTGGCCACTCAGAGGTCTCCATTGTGTCCTCACACCTCTGCACTCAAGATGGCAGAGTTCTGGGACACACTAGAGGAGCTCTGGCCACCACCCCTGTGGTGGTGATGGACAGGGGGGTGGTCACTCCCCTTTCCTTTGTCCAGTTTCGTGCCAGAGCAGGGCTGGGGGATCCCTGAACCGGTGTAGACTGGCTTATGCAGAGATGGGCACCATCTGTGCCCTTCAAAGCATTTCCAGAGGCTGGGGGAGGCTACTCCTCCCCAGCCCTGACACCTATTTCCAAAGGGAGAAGGTGTCACACCCTCTCTCAGAGGAAATTCTTTGTTCTGCCTTCGTGGGACTGGGCTGCCCAGACCCCAGAAGGGCAGAAACCTGTCTGAGGGTTGGCAGCAGCGGTAGCTGCAGAGAAAACCCCAGAGAGCTAGCTTGGCAGTACCCGGGGTCCATGCTGGAGCCCCAGGGATGCATGGGATTGGCATCCCAATACCAGATTTGGCATGGGGGGGACAATTCCATGATCTTAGACATGTTACATGGCCATATTCGGAGTTTCCATTGTAAAGCTACATATATGTATTGACCTATATGTAGTGCACGCATGTAATGTTGTCCCCACACTCACAAAGTCTGGGGAAATTGCCCTGAACAACGTGGGGGCACCTTGGCTAGTGCCAGGGTGCCCTCACACTTAGTAACTTTGGACCTAACCTTCACTAGGTGAGGGTTAGACATATAGGTGACTTATAAGTTACTTAAGTGCAGTGTAAAATGGCTATGAAATAACGTGGACGTCATTTCACTCAGGCTGTAGTGGCAGTCCTGCGTAATATTTGTCTGAGCTCCCTATGGGTGGCAAACGAAATGCTGCAGCCCATAGGGATCTCCTGGGACCCCAATACCATGGGTACCTAGGTACCATATACTAGGGAATTATAAGGGTGTTCCAGTGTGCCAATCAGAGTTGGTAAAAATGGTCACTAGCCTGCAGTGACCATTTTAAAAGCAGAGCGAGCATAAGCACTGAGGTTCTGGTTGGCAGAGCCTCAGTGAGACAGTTAGGCACCACAAAGGGAACACATTCAGGCCACAAACTATGAGCACTGGGGTCCTGGCTAGCAGGGTCCCAGTGAGACATAAAACACACTGACAAATAGGGTTTCCATTATGAGCACTGGGGTCGTGGCTAGCAGGATCCCAGTGAGACAGTAAAATCCCCCTGACATACTCACAAACAGGCCAAAAGTGGGGGTAACAAGGCTAGAAAGAGGCTACCTCCCTACAAGTGATAACAAGGACTCGCCTTTTTTAAAGTAAGGATGGTGAGTTATATTGACAGCAGTGGGGACAATCTTTGTAAGTCTGAAATAGAATGAGGCTTCAAGGTAGAGGCAACGGAAACCTCAGTGATGAGGATGAATTTCCAGAGACTTGAAATGAGCAAGAAGCTCAAAGGAAGGAGGCATTATTAGTTGAGAAATGGGGAGTGAGAAGGTCAGCTAGAAATCAGTTGAGATAAAAAAAAAATGTCTATTTTGCATACAAATCTGTACGTGAAATAAAGGTAATTTATGAGCCGTTAAGCCTAGTAGAGAATGGATCTGGTTGTTGTGTTAATGTGAGATTTAATGCTGCGAAAAAGTCAGCTGTAAACTGTAGGAGGCTGGCCTGGCTTGTAGTGGGTACCAGAGGTACTTACACCTTGTGCCAGGTCCAGTGATCCCTTATTAGTGAAGAAGAGGTGTTTCTAGCAGCTTAGACTGATAGAAGGTAGCTATGGCAAAGCAGCTTAGGCTGAACTAGGAGACATGTAAAGCTCCTACTATACCACTGGTGTCATATGCACAATACGATATGAAAACACAATACACAGATATACTAAAAATAAAAGTACTTTATTTTTATGACAATATGCCAAAAGTATCTCAGTGAGTACCCTCAGTATGAGGATGAGAAATATACACAAGATATATGTACACAATACCAAAATTATGCAGGTTATAGCAAGAAAAGTAATGCAAGCAGTGTAAAGTTACAATAGATTGCAATAGGAGCACATAGGTATAGGGGCAACACAAACCATATACTCCAAAAGTGGAATGCGAACCACGAATGGACCCCAAACCTATGTGAGCTTGTAGAGGGTCGCTGGGACTGTAAGAAAACAGTGAGGATTAGAAAAATAGCCCACCTCAAGACCCTGTAAGGTAGGTGAAAAGTGCACCTACAACCCCCAGAGAGCACAGAAGTCGTGATAGGGGGATTCTGCAAGGAAAACCAACACCAGCAATGCAACAGTGGATTTCCGGACATGAGTACCTGTAAGACAAGGGGACCAAGTCCAAGAGTCGCGACAGTGTCGAGAGTGGGCAGGAGCCCAGGAAATGCCAGCTGAGGGTGCAAGGAAGCTGCCACCGGATGGAAAAAGCTTGGTGTTTTGCAAGAACGAAGAGGACTAGGAACTTCCCCTTTGGAGGATGGATGTTCCACGTCGTGAAGAAGCTTGCAGAGGTGTGCGCACCCAGAAAGACCGCAAACAAGCCTTGCTAGGTACAAGAGTCGCGGTTAGGGTTTTTGGATGCTGCTGTGGCCCAGGAGGGACCAGGATGTCGCCACTTGGATGAGGAGACAGAGGGGGGCACCCAGCAAGTCAGGGAGCACCCGCAGAAGTACCAGAACAGGCACTTTGAAGAGGAGTGAACCAGAGTCCACCCGAAGTCACAAAAGGAAGTCTACGACGCCGGAGTACAACTCAGAAGGTTGTGCACTGCAGGTTAAAGTGTCTGGGACCCAGGTTTGGCTGTGCACGAAGGAAATCCTGGAAGAATGCACAGGAGCCGGAGCAGCTGCAAATCACGCGGTACCCAGCAATGCAGTCTAGCGTGGGGAGGCAAAGACTTACCTCCACCAAACTTGGACTGAAGAGTCACTGGACTGTGGGAGTCACTTGGACAGAGTTGCTGAGTTCCAGGGACCACGCTCGTCGAGCTGAGAGGGGACTCAGAGGACCGGTGATGCAGTCTTTTGTTGCCTGCGGTTGCAGGGGGAAGATTCCGTCAACCCACTGGAGATTTCTTCAGAGTTCCTGGAGCAAGATGGAGGCAGGCTACCCCCAGAGCATGCACCACCAGGAAACAGTCGAGAAAGCTGGCAGGATGAAGCGATACAAGGTTGCTAGTAGTCGTCTTGCTACTTTGTTGCGGTTTTGCAGGCGTCCTGAGCAGTCAGCGGTCGATCCTTTGGCAGAAGGTGAAGAGGGAGATGCAGAGGAACTCTGGTGAGCTCTTGCATTCGGTATCTGAAGAATTCCCCAAAGCAGAGACCCTAAATAGCCAGAAAAGGAGGTTTGGCTACCTAGGAAGGAGGATTGGCTACTAAGAGAGGTAAGAGCCTATCAGAAGGAGTCTCTGACATCACCTGCTGGCACTGGCCACTCAGCAGTTCAGTGTGCCAGCAACACCTCTGAATTCAAGATGTAATCTGCCTGATAAATTTGGGCCCAAATCCCATCCGGTTTAGCACTGCCAACAAACACTCTTAAGCCAACGAATCAAATGCTTTCTTGATGTCGACTGCCACCAGTATGCACTCCATCACTGTGCTCTAGATAATAGGTATTGAAGGATAGTGTGCCCTGAGTGGGCAAAGAGCCATATTGATGTTCATGTATCAGAGAGTTCGCCCCACCAGTCAACTACCGAGCATCTTGGCCAGTTCTTTTTGCATTCACTTTTATAAGGGGAAAGGGGCCTATGTGAGCTAGGAGGCAGAGGGTCTTAGAATCATTTAGATGTGTCACAAACATCCTGATGGCCAACAGTTTATTTTTCTGACTTTTTTCTTGAGAACAAAATTTAAATCATGTGACAACCTGCTTTGCTTAATTTCCCAGGGTCCAGACTAACTTACTGTCCTCTGATGAACCATCATGGAAATCCACTAACAACTGCACTTAAACACCTATGATTAACACATGAAAAGATCCCAGGTTCAAGAAAGCAAGAACCAGTGGATATATAACTATAATAAAGCATCAATGTGAACAAGATGCTAATTAATGTGACAAGTGTTTTCACATCAGTGATATATTTTCGCTGGTAAAATTGCCATAACCAGGCTGCACAACCACAACTTGCCTTGCTGAATTACGAAAAGAAAAAGAGGGTTGCCTGAAAAGTTAAATTGACCCAGATAATGGAGCAAGGGGAAGCAGGCTGTGCCAACAAGTTAAGTACCCTGGGTAACACTATTTCTGGTGGAAACATTACTCAACTGCAAATAAATCTCCTTTAAGATATCCCTTGATGCAAGAATGGATGCACAGGATTATTCAATAATGCTTCTGTATGCGTATAGGTGGTGCTGTGTGGCTCAGTACAAACCCAAAAGTGAAGAGTGGAGCCTCATGTAAGTGCCATCCGTGAGCACTGATGTCAGTTTATTGCATCTTTCTCCATTCTTCACACATGGAGCAGAGAACAAATTGTCTGAGACAATATGTTGAATTCACACATGGAGCACAAAATTTGTCTTGAGACAGTTTGTAAAATTTCTAACTTTGTTTAAAAAAAAAAAAAAAAAAAAAAAAGGTCACTTCACAAAACAGGAAGGCGGTAGGGCGTTAGCCAGTGTCCACCAGAAAGAGCACTATCAAAAGGGAAGTAAGGTGTTCTTCTGAAGGATATTTCTAACCACAGAGGTTTCATCTTTAGAATAGATACCACAGCATTGCCTCCCAAATGTGGAGGGTAGAGGGAGTGGACTCAGACCAAAAAGTATAGCAGACAGAACTGAGAGGGTGAACTGAAATTCCAGACCTGGCTGTCAAGGCAGTAGTGTTTCATGAATGTATACACAGACACCCACGTTGCAGTCTGGCTGATGACTAGAACAGGGACCCCGTCGCTATTGGAGTGAGGGAAGTAGTGGGTTCTTCCTATTTTTTTTAGCAGGTTAATATGGTAGATCTGTGTCTTTCTTGGGTTTTGTGATAGCTCGACCAGGTAAGTGATAGGGGTTATGGACTTCACTATTTTGTAAGGACCCTGCCATTTAGCTAGTAATTTATTATCTGAGGTCGGGAGTAAAAGGAGAACCTTATCGTTTGGTTGTAGTGGTCGTAATTTAGTACCCTGGTCATAGTACCGTTTTTGTTTATCTGGTGCCCTTTCCATATGTAAGCGGACATCTTCCCAAACGGTGTGTAGCTGGGTTTTAAGATGTTGCGTATACTCTAATATGGGTCTTTCACCC
Organism: Pleurodeles waltl; assembly: GCF_031143425.1. Taxonomy (NCBI): domain Eukaryota; kingdom Metazoa; phylum Chordata; class Amphibia; order Caudata; family Salamandridae; genus Pleurodeles; species Pleurodeles waltl. The sequence continues at coordinate 116,822,011 of NC_090437.1, forward strand.
ACTTCTCCTTCCTCCCAAAACTCAGCAGCCATGTCTAGGAGGGTACGGGGTTGCCGACCAATTCAAAGGGGCTATGTCCAGTGGATGCCTGTACATGTGATCTTATTGCGTAAAGAAAGAGAGGTCGTTTCCTATCCCAGTCTCGTCCTGATTCTGAGACAGTTTTTCTCAATAGGGATTTTAGAGTGCGGCTATATCTTTACACGAGACCGTCAGTTTGTGGATGGTATACTGAGGTTTTGAGCTGTTTAATTCCCAAAATATGACAGATTTTGGGCAATTAAGTTTGACATAAATGGAATACCTTCTTCAGTCAGGATTTCGTTTGGAAAACCTACCAGGGAAAATAAATCAACCATAGCATGTGCCACGTTCTTAGTCGTCATGCTAGAGAGGGGTATTGCCTTGGGGTATCTTGTGGCATAGTCCACAAGGACCAATATATATGTATACCCCTTTGTTGATGAAAGGAGGGGGCCTACCAGATCCATCCCCCCTCCTTGAAAAAGGGAATGTCTATTATAGGCAACAGTTTTAACAGTGCTTTTTTTGGGGGTCTTGGGTCTACCATCTGACACTTAGGGCATCGCATACAAAAACAACGTATTTGAGCATAGACTCCCTGCCAATAAAAGCGTAAGAGATATTATTCTGTTTTCTCTCTACCATAGTGTCCCCCTCCCGGTTGACTATGAGCAAAGTATAATACTTGTACTCGATATAGCTATGGTACGACCAGTTGTCGTTTCTCATTCTTGTTATGATTGGTAATCCTATGTAAGAGGCCTTTTGTGTAAGAAAATAGGGACCCACCTCACCGTTAATCTCTGATTTTGCTGCTCCCCATGCATGATGGAGGGAGGGGTCCTCTCGCTGGCTACTACAGAATGAAGGTAAAGGGGGACAGGCTACGTTCTGTACTTTTCTTGGGTCCTTCTTCATTTCCTGCACGAAATAAAGCTTTTTATTGTCTCTTTTCTCTCTCTTACTTGGCCTATATCGTAGGAGTCCGGTTTCTATTGGGGTCTCTGAAAAGGGTGCCTCTGCCCACCATGATTCTAGTTGAATCTTTTCCTCTACGCTCTGTAGGAGGTCGGTGAAATGGACATAGTCCGTGCCTACAATGCAGTCCTCTACTAGGTGGTCAATAACCCCCATTGCGATTGAATACTGTTTCCCTTCCCATTCGAGGAGAACCGAAACTAAGGGATAGTCCCTTTTTTCCCCACGTATGCAGCAGATGGAGACTAGTTTTTCGGGGTGAGGGATGTGGGGACCAACCAATTGTGCACTAATAATGGACTGGCTACACCCAGAGTCTACTAAGGCCCTAATGCTCTGGCCATTAACCATTATCTCCTGAGTATATCTAGAACTATATTTTCCTGTACATAGGACACGCCCTCGGGTCATCCCGATCTCCATAGGTTTGCCCTTGTCTTCTTTATAGGGGCATAGTCGAGCGATGTGGCCCCACTCACCACAGCTGTAGCATTGATGTTGCTGCATAGGATGTTTTTCGACTGTCCGAGGAGGTGGGGCTTCTTCTACAGTCTTCCGAATAGCAGGGCGGTAAGTTAAACTTGGGGGTCGATTAGTGGAACCCCCCACCTTGGAAGGTCCCGGTTTAAACTCAGTTGACCGATGATAAGCACAAGCTAGGTCAATAGCCATTTTGGTGTCTACATTTGGTTGTTTTCGTATCCAATTGCGGGTAAGGGAAGTGAGGGCCTCTAGATATTGTTCGAGAAGAATCGCTTTTATAATGTCCTCCCGTTCCGTCCCGATCGGACCTAGCCATTTAAGCCCAAGATCTTTTACCCTGTAGTATAAAATCCTAGGGTCCTCTGAAGGTGTCCACTTTGTCTTCCGGAATCTCAGTCGATAATGTTCTGCGTCATGTCCCAGACGTTCTAGCATGCTCTTCTTTATTTTGGTATATGGAGTGGTACCGTCTGGATTAGTGGCATGATAGGCGGTCTGCAGGGTGCCTGTTAGTAACGGAGCCACATATTGACCCCATCATTCCTCGGGCCACGTGGCAGATAAGGCCACTCATTCAAAGTTTGTAAAGAACGCGTCTGGATCCTCTCCCTCCTGATATTTTTGGAGGACCGAGCTTGGGACGTTGGGATGGACCTTGCTGGCGGTGACTGTGTGTCAATTTTTGTAAGGCCGTCTCCTGTACCAACTGATTATTCGCAAAAATGGTGGCCTGGCTCTTCAGGGCACTTTGGAGGGCTTCTCGTCGGCTTTGGCCTCCCTTTGTTGGGCTTCCCACACTACTTGAAGGTGACGTTGTCCTTCAGCCAGTTGTTGGATCATGTCTTCAATGGTCGGCTTCACCTCTGTGGTATTCTGTTATTGGTTATGTACTCTGGCACCTAACCGCTACTTCACTATCCCACTTCTGACACCACTGTGGCAGTGGGCGTAGTGGTAAGGACAGACAAGACAACTCAGGCCTTAGGTCGGTGACAATGGTGTATTTTATTGATACTTCACAAGTCCTCTCTTTCAGTCTATGTGTCTTTTCTCCCTCTCTTTCTTGGTATAATAATCTTTTCTTTCCTCTTCTTTTTTTTTTTTCTAGGTCTTCTGGGGTCCCGTTGAAGTTCTCGAGGTGGAAGTGTCATCGTAGGGAGTACCGGGAAAAGAAAGGGTACGATAAGTCGTAACTTCTAGGTTTGTGGTTTGGATGGGATATCCGGATTCCCAAGAGATGAGTCTTCCAGTTCCGCCCTTGTGGTGCCCCCGGGGCATCGTTCTCTATGGGGGCCGTCATTGTTGGTAGTCGTGTTTTCCGGCACCCGGCTACGTCATTATTTTAGAGGGGTGAGGACGAATACAATGGATAGCAATTCAGCGCTTTGCCTGAACAAATCCCAGAGAGGCAAAATTATGTTGCAATTTAGAATCCCCAGGGTTTAGGAATACAATTAAAAGGTATTGCTGAGTATCTTTCTCACTCAGTAGCCTCACACTTCAACTATCCCATGGCAATATTCATTCAACTGAGCACAGCGTAGGTCATACGTAGAACATCTGCACTGCCCCTACTACATAAAAGGCATTACGAAGGCCATTTAAAGCAAGTATTGTACGAAACTAAAAGGCATAATCTGAAATCTATCACTGCTGGATATTAACTGGAAGTCACCACATGTAAAATTCCATGTTCCGTCAGTTAACAGTGTTTCTACACCAATCCCCTCTGAACTATGAAAGGCTGCTTGCATCTTTCTCTTTTCAGTGCACTGTAGAAATATAACACGCCATGTGCAGCATGCCTCAAATGAAGCAGCCAAACAAAAGACATCGGAGACGCATTAGGAAATCGCAGCCAAACCTCCTTGTATTTGTCACGTTGATATATTGCTGGAAACTGTCCCAGATCCATCCCAAAACTAAGTTGGGTCTCCTCAAATGTTTAAAAGTTCTCATCAGAGTAAAAGTCTCCTAATGTAGTGCATCCCCCTTTGTTTCATTGGGCCATGGACATATCCTTTCATATATTTAGGAAGAATGTGTAGCTACCATATGTATAGGAACCTAAAGAATGGAAGACATTTCAAGATGCTAAACACAATAATATACCACATTGCGACAACATGTCCAATTATGAATGGACAATGTACAGGTGTCACTGCTTCTCATCAGTGTATCATGGACATTTCCCCATCCCAGAAGCCCTTCAGTAGTCTCTCTTCCCAATTATCTGTGCCACACCACTGGGCCACATGTTGTAGTTGCGCTGGCAGGTAGTATAGCTTTAAGGCAGGAAGCTCTTTGCCTTCATCCGAAGTATCCAGTTAAAAAATAGTTTACTTTACCTCGTATCTCTTTCCTGCCCAAACCAATGAGCTCAAATGAGTGTCAATTTCTTTTAATGTTGACCGACGGAGTACACACTTCGAATTCTGCAAGTGATTCAGGCAGGAAGGCCGTTTTTGCAACCGTATGCAGCCTACAATAGTGAACGTAAAGGTTCTCCAGAAATCAGCTGATTTACGTAGCCGCTGCAACATCTTACCCATGTTGTAATCATACTGCTTTCTTGGCAAGTGCAATCTGCGCACATAGGTATCCAAATTAGTCCAATTCCCATTGTTGAGCAATACTCGTTATCTCGTCCAGAGTACCTAATATGAAAACCACCATCTTATCTATTAACATAGAAACCAGTGCGTTCTCCAAATCTATCTAGCTCACCACACAGCACAGAGAGATATCAATGGGGGTCCCTGAATTAAGGATAGAAACAAAAAAAGACATGGAGGAATTGGTTGGTCCAATGTACACCTTCCCAAAGTTATAATTACAAGTACACTGGTTCAGTATAACTAGTTCCACTCAACCAACTAGGTGGGAAACTATTAGATAATCACATATTCATAGTTTAGAACAAATGCTCTCACTCACCCCCATGGGTGACCTGCTTCAACATTGGGGTTTGCTCCTCATCAGGCCGGCACTCAGCTTTTCCAATTCCATTTGCCTCTGTCCGTGTTCCCTCCACATCTGGCCCAAGTACACCACTGCCAGCCACAGACATGGAGGCCCTGCCACATGAAGAGTCTGGTCCTCCCACCATACTCCATGCACCTGCGCCCCTCTCCAAGAGAAGATGATCTCAATTTCCTCCAGTGTGTATCTACCAACCACCCTGTGGACTATTTCAGGAACAATAAATAAAGGTACACTGTTCCAAGACTTCACTGGCTTAATAGGAGACCTGAACTATCAGGAGCAAGAGCCCTAATGCATCACAATGGATGACAAGCATCATCATCGGGAAGTGCTCCTCACCAAGCCGGCACTGCAATGCTTGGTGAGCTCCCTGAAGGGGGCTCTTATGCCGTGTTGCTCAACTAGAGTAAGCAAGATAGTTTACGCTAGGAGTGGAAAAATGGAGAGAGCAAGTGACAGTTAAAATTGGTTATTCATCATACCAAAACATCAAAAACTTTAATCAGTACAGGATAGATGAAGACCAAGGTTAAAAAGAAAAGGTGAGGGTCAAATAAGAGTACAATGCTCGAATGACTCTCCAAAACAAGAAAATATATGGATATAGAGAGGAGCTATAATTTACATAGTTCCTCTACATATCAAGGCCAACATGTTTCGCGTCCTTACGGTCCCACCGGATCCATTGACGCTTCATCAGGACCAAATACAAATTATCTTCTCCAAAAAACAATATGATAAGCAAAAATATATATATCTAAGACTCCTGAGCTCAAAGGTGAGACAGTCACTTACATAGTAATCACCTAGTCAGGTTGCCCTAAAAGACAAAAAACAAACAACGCTGTACGTCATTAAAAATAATAATAATAAGTGTACTAAAATTGTGAATGGTCACACATCACATGTGGAAGGTGCAAAAAGTGCAAAACCAAAAAGGCAGTGAAAAGGCTTACCATCCCTTATTGTAGGAATAGGCTCCTTGGGACACAAGTACTGTGGACTTAAATTAATCTCTGTTCAAAATGACAAAACATGGTGAGATATATCCACAAAGTTCGTGTAATATTAGTTCATGCTGAGAATAGCCCACAATAATTATCTGAACCTTAATTAGTCATTCAAACGGAATGTTATGCAATGCTGTAGTATGGTAATTAAGGGTAAATATCTATCTCCCATTATGGATGGTCAAGATAACTACAATTGTTAAATTGCCTTCAAATTGTTAAAAAATGCACCTTGTTAAAAGGTACACGACCAATAGCGCGGTCAGACGAGAGATGGGGATCCATCATGTCAAATTGAAAATGCCAGATTGTGCAATCCAAAAGGAACGGAGGACAAAGGGGGGAAAACGTACTTTTCGATTAATGGTCCTGCGTTCTGGATCTACCCTCGGTACAGCGTCCCGCATACTCGATATGCAAGCGTTGTCCGAGTTCTTAAGAAGAGAGCGCGGCGGGAGGCAAGGGAATTCCTTCCGGCCCGCGCGTCTCACCAAGGTGTGAAAACAGAGGAAGGACGTGCGACAAGCAAAGGAGTAATCAACATAAATAAAGTACTATGTTTATATTCACATAGACCTCTGAGTTCCTTCCGATCGGTAATTAAAGGAAAAAAGAGAAACAAAGAAAAAACAGGTCAAAAGGGTGTCCGAGCCAAATCATGGGCAAAATGGTAAAGGAACCAAAAATATTGTGTTGGGATTGATTCCTTAGTTGGAAAAACGGTGTATTTATGTGTCAGACAAAACCAACATTTTTGGAATGGCAAAAACAGGTAACATGGGCTAATTTTCAATATACGAAATAGATCATGTATATAAGGAAGGAGTCAATGCATTGAAAAAATTCAACTATCAAAGTGATATTTTGCACAATAGCGCAAATGATCAAAACACAAATGTTGTTCAATAATATTAGGACAGAGAAGTCCACAGAATATCATCGTTCAGCCCATTAGTGTTCGTCCCTAATTTAAAAATCCATCTTTGTTCAATTTTAAAGAGGCTACCTGGGTCATCAAGATGGGTGTACGGAACATCTAGTATTACCCACCACATCTCATCAGGTGTGTGGGGTGCCTCAAGAAAATGAGCACATAATTTGGTAGTAATTCTTTTACACCTAATATTGCTTCTGTGTTCATTGATACGCAACTTAACAGGTCTGGTAGTCATCCCAATATAGCGCAAATTGCACGGGCATGTAATCATATAGATACAGTTTTTTGTATTGCAGTTTGTGTGCTTCTTGAGATACCAGGTGCCTATAGGATTAAGATGTATTGTTTTAAGGTGTTTAGTAAGAGGGCAAACATTGCATATGCCACAAGGATGATGTCCCTGTACTGGGGAGAGATCCCATAATGTTTTTTGACTGGGTGCCGTATGTGATAGTCGTGGTCTCGTGTGTACTACAATGTCCTTAATGTTCGCTGTACGTTTAAATGCGAAGAGTGGTCTTGGTAACTCAGTGCCTCCACATGTGAGTATTGGCCAACGTTTGTTTATCAGCCTTTTGATGGAATTAGACAATGGTGGGAAAGTGGAAACACATGTTAATCTGGTCTGTGACGTCTTTTCTATGGTTGTCAATAAGGCTTCCCTGTTATTATTCCTAGCTCTCTTCCGTGCCTGATGTACCAATTTAGGAGGATAGTGGCGTCTAAGGAGTTTGTCTTCCAGCATATCTGCTTGCTCATCAAATTCTTGGGGTGAACTACAATTCCGTCTTAATCGTAGGAACTGGCCTACTGGAAGATTATCCCGTAGGGATTTTGGATGGTGACTGTCATATAATAGAAGGGAGTTGCGGTCTGTAGGTTTATGGTAAATACTGGTAGACAATTTTCCATTGTCAATGGTGATCATCAAATCTAGAAAAGGTAAATGGGTAGCCGACACTGTGGCAGTAAATTTCAAAAAGGGGTCAAGAGAATTGACCCAGGTTATAAAATGGTCTGTAATTCCAAGTGGGCCCTGCCATATAATCAGAATATCGCCGATATAGCGTCGCCACAATTTTATCGAATTTTGAAAAGGATTATTGGATGGTAATATATACTTTTTCTCAAAGTCGTACATATATAAGCATGCCAGGCTTGGTGCAAACGTGCTTCCCATCGAGGTACCTCGGATCTGATGGTAGAATTGATCTTTGAAAAGAAAAAAGTTCTCTGTGAGTGCGAGTTTGCCACACTGGACGATGAAGTTAACGGGAGTGGACAATGATGATGACACTTCCTGGAGGGCTGACTCAACTTGTAGAGTCGCTGTTTGAGGAATATTAGTGTAAAGTGCCTCAACGTCCAAAGTCATGATCCCTTGTACAGTCCCAGAGTCATTAATGGTTTCAATTAGGTTCAGAACATCCTTGGTGTCTTTCAGGTAGGTAGAAGAACAAAGAACTATGGGTTGTAGGAAACGATCACAGAAGATCGAGAGGGGTTCTAAAATTGAACCCAGCCCAGATACTATAGGGCGTCCAGGAGGGGGTGTGATGCCCTTATGGATTTTCGTTAAGCAGTAGAAATAAGGTATTTTAGGATGACTGGTTGCCAAAAATTCTGCCTCCTTAGATGAAATCCTTCAATCAGACTATTTCAGGAACACATTTACCTTTTCACAAGACAACTGTATTTGGTACGCTGGACTCCACCATAATAGACTTTTTTGGTTCATTTTCCAATTTTTTGTTTCCCCTTTCTGTACATGCAAATACATAACAAGGACACAAACTGCAAGACTCTCATTGGATTGATTGTCATGCCTGTCTTCCATCATCATGTCAAGTATTTTGAACATGTATTTACAAATGAAAATTAGAAATGACAGAGGCAGAGTATTACTTATTTCATTTAAACAAAACCAATCCATAATGTATTGGGAACATATATGTACCTAAAAAGTACTTGAAAAATTCAGAGCAGAGTTCACAAACCATGCACCATCGGCAAAGAACATCACCATTGGCTTGGCGGTAAAAGGGGCTGGTGTCTTGCCTCCAGCTGCTTTAGCCTATGACGCCGTAGACGCAGGTAGAGATTCTTGGCAGTGATAGTGGACCATTGGTGGTCTTTCGCCTATGCTCCAGCTAGTATTTAAATAGGGCGGGCAGACTATCCTGGCGGCGGACAGGTTTTCAGACAGAACAGTGATGATGGGACTGTTACCACCAAGATCCAAATCAGGCCCTTTGTCTGTGAGGAAATGGGGTGTATTACATGGTGTGGTTGTGTGACCTCAATGTATAATACCCTAACCAACCCCTTTAGGACCCTTAGGTTTTGTTTTTCAAAACTTCAGCTCAACAATGGATAGCTGCAGTTCTGAGCAGCAAGGCTTACACAAAGGCAAACAACTCCAGTAAGGAGCCAGTCGGTTCCTCAGAATCAGTTACCTCAACAGGTGAAACAGTCTCCAGTCAGTTTCAGGCACTTTGTTCTGTTACAGGGCTTTCCTATGGTAGTGGACTTGATGCAAGGGATGAAGGATGCTGAAGATGCAAAGTCTGTTGTGGATGTGATGCAGTCAACATGGGTCTTGCTGCGACTACAACTCGGTCCACAAATGGTCAACGTCCTTTGAAGTCCTTTTGGTGCTGGCAGAAGTCAAGTCGCTACTGGACTACCGGTCACTGTGTATCACAGTCATGGGTAACTCATCCTCTGGGGGTCCCTGAAGCACTCTGACAACACTCTGGGTTCAGCAAACCCAGGTGCAACTGGGTGCTTCAGGTCCTGGTCCCTTGGTGCTGCACAGTGGCGGTTGACAGCGATTTTAAGACACTGGGTTACCAAATTGTCCCAGAAGGCTTTTCAGCTGCTGTGTTTGTGCTGTTAACAGGAGTACAGCTCACTGATCCTTAGAGTCTCTATGCTTTAGCTGGGCTCTGGAGAGGACTTCTGCTTGAGCAGGACACAGCAGAAACAGTGTATTTCTTTAGACAGCCACCAGGTTCAGTCCACACTGGTACAGCCTCTCTTTGCTGGATTCACAGTGCAGCAGGGCAGTTCTTCTTTGGTCCTCTTCTAGTCATGTTGACATTTAATTTTGTGCCAATGATGTCCTACTTCTGCTCTGAAAATGCCCTCATGGCAAGATGCGGTTGTTAGTCCAGGCCTCAAAATCATAAAAATGTAACCAGACCTGCAGGGTTAGTGACTTAAATAATCTACTCGACCTAACTAACGCTTTTGACCCATAAACTGGTTTCAAATTATGTAATCCTAGGCAAATATTTTAATTCACTGAGCCACCATTTTCTTCATTATCACATAACATCTTTAAATGTTAGTGCAGAATGTCTGTACAAAAAACTCTTGTTTAATAGACCTCCACATATAATACAAATCTAACCGCATATAGGATACACATGACCTCTGATTTACCTCTTAGTCAGGGCCACTGGAATTATAAGATTGTGTGGAGGCGGTGATTTTTGCATAATTATACGTCGGCCACTATCTGTCACCTGCCACATAATCTGCAGATTTTAGCCCCAAAAACATTTTTTGTAGTTCAAACGGTTCAAAAGTTCCTAAATATTTGACGACACATGCTGCCGCCCATTAAAAGGTCCTTTGCAAAGCTGGACTGGTGACCTTTTTATGGCTTATTGTTATATTTGGGTGTTAAACTGGTACTAATGAAGTGCAGGCAATGCTCAATGTGTTACCAAGTTTAAAATGAAAAAATAATGAAGTAATATTATTTCAAAGTATGCTGCATTATGTCGTATGGCTTGCCTTTTCTTGCCACATATTTTACTACACCCAGCCACATAATTTGGACCTCGCCTGCTGCATAATTCCAGTGGCCCTGCTCTTAGATCATTAATAGCATTGTCATCGGTCAGGCCAAGAATGTTTCTCTATTCATGGTTCATAACTATCACTTTTAATGAATATGTATCTAAAGCATGAAGTGGTAGCATACTGCCATTTCGAATCAGCACATTTTACATCGAAATAGCAACAACATTTCCAAGTGACATGCGTTTTTACTGATAAAACTACATAGTGTACAAACAATGTTTGGAAATCGAGTTTCTGCAAATATTTGTCATTGGACATCAAGTAAAGTGTTCTGATTTGTTTTTCTCCCATTTAAATCTTTGCAGCAATTACAAAAGGTGCATTTATAATTCCTGAAACTCTTGAAATATTTGTACTATTGCAAACGTTTTAAATGTGTGTTAGAAAAAAAACTACATCCTACAGCCTTTGGTTTGACAATGAATGTCAGAAAACTCACTTTACAAAATCGTCTGAATGTAGAAAAAAAAATAACACAATTTTTCAGGATAACCAGCACTTAGTTACAAGAAAAACTGACATTTGGACTCTGTCCTTAAACAGACAGCAAATGTGCTGAGAAAAAACAAGATTTAAAGGCATCTTTATTGCTCATTCATTATATGAATGGACAGAACACCTGTTCCTTTCCAGCTCAAGTGCACTTGCCAGAAGGGACCAATAGGTCCTAAAAATAGCTCAACCTGCTAAAATCTCATTTGCCATAGCAAGTGGGTGAGTAGATTTTTTTTTTTAGGCCTGTAGACTAAGGGCTACCTGGTGTTCTTTCACCTGATGACCACATCCTGCAAAGTGTGGCATCTTGGCATCCCAGGATGGACCATTCCGCCCACTGTTACTATGGCAGGACTACTCTCCCAATGGGTGAAGCTCCCTAGCCCAACCCAGATGTCTGCCTAACTAGAGAACTACACATCCCTGGAAAACCAGTTTAGTAACTGGTTTCCCCTTGCCTTTCCCAAGTGCCAGCTTATCCGCATGAACACTGAAGCAGCTCTTCTCCAGAGTGCTACCCATTCACCGTTCAAAGGTGGCTTCTCATTTGAACCTCCTCTTTCAGGCTAACACCAGTGTGGCTTCCTGCGAAAGGGAGGCAACACCTCCTTACAGAGCAGGCCTGTACTGTATCCTTTCCTGGGAGTCCATAGTAGGTCTCCCCAGAAAGGCAGAAAGTTGTACTGACTACAGGACCCCGTGTGTAACCCGTATGGGCACAGGATATTGAAGGCAGCGAAGTGGCAACTTTCCTAGTGTTCCACACTGCAACTTGTGACATTAATTTCGACCAGCGAATCAAGTTAGGCTTATTGTAATGAGTTGTTTGATAGCTTGGGTGACTAACTTGGGTCGCACTGTTCTAGAGTTAGCACATATGAGTGGTCCGCATGTACCTCTTTGTAGGAGGCTGGCCTGGTTTGTAGTGGGTACCAAAGATATTACACCTTATACCAGGTCCAGATATCTCATTATGAAAGAAAATAAAATACCTACTTTATCTAACATTTAGAATTTTAGAATGCAAGTGAAAATACTAGGTATACTTTTGGTGTAGCTCCAAGTACAGAGTACACTTTCCTGTGGAAAGCACCGGTGACAGAGTGACAAGGCAATTGCAAGTACTTATCACACCGCTGCCATCAATGTAGGAGGCTGGCCTGGTTTGTAGTGGGTACCGAATGTACCTACACCTTATACCAGGTCCAGTTATTCCTTATTAGTGTAGTGTAGACAGTGTCTAGCAGCTAGGCTGCCTAGAGGTAGCGTGTAGCACAGCAGCCAAAGCTGAAGTATGAGACATGCAAAGCTCTTGCAATACCACTGTAGTCACACACTACTCACACATGAAAGAAAATACTGTGTTACAAAAATAAAGGTACTTTATTTTGGTGACACAAATGCCAAAAATACCTTTGAGACTATACTCCCTTATGAGATAAGTAATATACACAAAATATACACTAGTATCCCAAAACAGGTAAGTACACAGTATGAAAGAAGTGCAAATAGTGAAAATCACAATAGGTTGCAATGGGCCTATAGGGAACACAAACCATATACTAAAATAGTGGAATGCCAAAGTCGGTTTCCCACCTAGACAAGTGTAGTGTGTAGAGGGGCACTGGGAGTGTAAGAAAACACCAAATCTAAGTAATAGAACCCACCCCAGAACCCTGAGGAACAGAGGTAAATCACAGTAAGTTTCCTGAAACACACAAGAAGTTGTGATAGAAGATTATCTATGAACCAGAAGAGACTGCAAGACACCAACAATGGATTCCTGGACCTGAAGACCTGTGGAAGAAGGTGACCAAGAAGCACTTAAGAGTCCAGGGAAAACAGGAGCCTCTGCTAACCCGGATAAAGGTGCAAAAGAAGAACCATCGGTGAGAAGACAGTCAGTTACGCACCCAAGAAGACATTTGCGGGTTCTTGGTTGGTGCAGAAGATGTCCCATGCCGGATGGATAATTGTAGTCTGGTTTGCGTCGCTGGATTCCGGCAACAAGCCTTGGCATGCGCAAAGTTTACAGTTAGCAGAAAATTATACTGCCCGGGACCAGGAGGGACCTGGTGGCCTCTACCTGGGAGGGGGAGACAGAGTGGGCTCTCAGCAACTCAGACAGCCCTTAGAAGACAAGGCAGCGCGCACAGGAGTCCCACAGCACGGGACAAAGAAGGTGCAAATGGAGGCCCATGCAGCACGACACAAAGGGATCCCACGCCACTGGAGATCCACTCAAGAAGCTGGGCGTCGCAAGATGGAGTGCTGGGGGCCTAAGCTGTGCTGTGCAGGAAGAACTTTTTGGAAGGCCGCCCACCAGCCTTGGCAACTGCAGGTCACGCGGTGCACGGGGGTAGTGTCTTGCGTGGGAGGCAAGCTCTTACCTCCACCAAAGTTGGACAGCTGGATGTTATGACTGTCGGGGTCACTTTAGTCCACCATCCGTGTTGCTGGATCAAAGCTTGTCATCTGGAGAGGGGACCCACGCCACCGGTTGTCACTGCAGAGAAGTGCCTGCTGAAGCAGGCAGGGAAGAGACTCCATCACTCCACGGGAGATTCCTTCAGTTCTTTTGGTGCAGGATGAAGACAGGCAACCTGGAAACTGTTGCAGTTGCTGGCAGGAGCTGAAGATACAATGTTGCAGAAGATGCTTTGCTTCTTTGTTACAGTTTGTCCAGTTCCTGGAGGATTCAGCTGTGGTTCCGTCGGTAGATTCCGTCAGTAGAAGATGAAGTAAAGGATGCAGAGGATTCCTGCTGGAGTCTTGCAATCCGAATCTGAAGAAACAACCAGAGGAGAGACCCTAAATAGCAGTGAAAGGGAGATTGGTCACCTAACCAGGTAAGCACCTATCAGGAGAGGGCTCTGACGTCACCTGCTGGTACTGGCCACTCAAATGCTCCCAGAGTGCCCCACCACCTTGGAATCCAAGAAGGCAAAACCCAGGGACACTCTGGAGGAGCTCTGGGCACCACCTCTTGGGTGGTGAGGGACAGGGGAGTGCTCACTCCCCTTTCTTTTGTCCAGTTTCACGCCAGAGCAGGGACTGGGGGTCACTGAACCGGTGTAGACTGGATTATGTAAGGAGGACACCATCTGTGCCCTTCAAAGCATTTCCAGAGGCTCAGGGAGGCTACCCCTCCCATGCCTGTAACACCTATTTCCAAAGGGAGAGGGTGTAACCCCTCTTCCAAAGGAAGTCCCTTGTTCTGCCTTCTTGGGCTTGAGCTGCTCAAACAACAGGAGGGCAGAAACCGGTCTGTGAGGTAGCAGCAGCTGTGGCTGCCTGGAAAACCTCAGAAGGTTGGTATGGCAGTACTGGGGGTCCACTGTGGAGCCTCCAGAGTGCATGGGATTGTGCAACCAATACTGGAATCAGTATTGGAGTACAATTCCCAGTTTTTAGACACCTTACATGGCCATATTCGGGGTTACCATTGTGAAGCTGGACATAGGTATTGACCTATGCCCAGTGCACTCGTAAAATGGTGTCCCTGCACTCACGAAGTCCGGTAAAATGGGCCTGGATGATGTGGGGGCACCTCTCCTAGTGCAGGGGTGCCCTCGCACACAGGTACTTTGCACCCAGCCTTCAGGGTTGGAAGACCTGACATATAGGTGACTTATAAGTGACCTGGTGCAGTGGAAATGTCTGTGAAATAGTGCATGCACTATTTCACACAGGCTGCAATGGCAGTCCTGTGTAAGGGTTTGTCTGAGCTCCCTATGGGTGGCAAAATAAATCATTCAACCATTTGGCAGTCTGTGTTGTTAGCTGAAGCGGAGAAGTCAGCATCTCGCTCGAAAGACATTTAGGCCCTCATTACAACCTTGGTGATCAGCGGAGGCCACCCGCCAAGGTTGAACCGCCGAGCGGCCGCCTATGTAAGCACCTATCAGGGGAGGTCTTTGACATCACCTGCTGGCACTGGCCACTCAGATGCTCCCAGAGTGCCCCGCCACCTTGGAATCCACGATGGCAAAACCCAGGGACACACTGGAGGAGCTATGGGCATCACCCCTGGGGTGGTGATATACAGGATAGTGGTCACTTCCCTTTCCTTTGTCCAGTTTTGCGCCAGAGCAGGGAATGGGGGTCCCTGAACCAGTGTAAACTGGACTATGCAAGGAGGGCACCATCTGTGCCCTTCAAAGCATTTTCAGAGGCTCTGGGATAATACCCCTCCCATGCCTGTAACACCTATTTCCAAAGGGAGAGGGTGTAACACACCACTCACAAAGGAAATGCTTTGTTGTGCCTTCCTGGGCTTGAGCTGCTCAAGCAACAGGAGGGCAGAAACCTGTGTGAGGTGGCAGCAGCTGGGGCTGCCTGGAAACCTTCAGAAGGCTGGTATGGCAGTATGGGAGGTCCACTGTGGGGTCCCCAGAGTCCATGGTATTTGTGCAACCAATACTGGAATCAGTATTGGGGTACAATTCCCATTCGTTAGACACCTTACATGGCCATATTCGGGGTTACCATTGTGAAGCTGGACATAGGTATTGACCTGTGTCCAGTGCACACATAAAATGCATCCCTGCACTCATGAAGTCTGGGAAAATGGTCCTGGACAACGTGGGGGCACCTCTGCCAGTACAGGGATGCCCGCACACACAGGTACTTTGCATCTAGCATTCAGGGTTGGAAGGCCTGACATTTAGGTGACTTATAAGTGACCTGGTGCAGTGTAAATGGATGTGAAATGGTGCATGCACCATTTCACACAGGCTGCAAGGGCAATCCTGTGGACGCCCTTGCAAAGGCTCCCTATAGGTGGCAAAAGTAATGCTGCAGCCCATATGGATCCCCTGGAACCCCAATGCCCTGGTTACCTAGGCACCATATACAAGGGACTTATAAGGTGTGACCAGTATGCTAATTTGGAGTGATATACTGTGTTACCAGTATGTAGTGATCAATTTAGAAACAGAGAGCATGAGCACTGGGGTCCTGGTTAGCAGGACTCCAGTGACACAGTCAAGCATACTTTCAAAAACAGTGAAACATACTGACAAGCAGACCAAAAACCACAAGTGCTGGGATCCTGATTAGCAGGATCCCAGTGACAGTCAAAGCACACTGACATCAGACAGGAATTGGGGGTAACATGACAAAAAGAGGGTACTTTCCAACATTCTTTCACTCACCAACTGGGCGATCAAGCTTTTCCTTAGTAAAAACAATAGTTTACTTATTTTACTAATAAAATATATGTTCCCCCCATTAGATATCTTGCACCCTGTCTTAGCACTCACTAGGCCTGCCATAGATGTGACTTCGATGTATACCAGACGGAATTCTGGCTTTGACATTGATTTAATTTACAAAGTTGGGCAATCAGTTATGCTGCTCTTCCAGCCTTCAAATGGCAGACTGGGAGTCTCTTTTCACTTGTGTCCCACCTAGGATGGCACAACCACTGCTGCAAACCCTGGGGTTGGGGGGGGCGCATCTAACTTCCATGCCCTGGGAACCATTTACTAGGGAGTTTCGGGTAAGCTAGCTTAGCCGATCCGGTAAAACCAATTTCACATATTAGTTTAAGGGTATGGGCGCAGGCGTGTAGACTCCCAATTAATGAAGAAAAAAAAACTCTCCCTATGATCAGGGAGAAATCTATATTGGTAAACAGCGGAATCCACCTTGGCAGCTATATCGCTTGACACAAACACTTGAACTAATCTGCTATAAGTATCATGGTGCATCGAGTGATATTAATATTCACGTTCCCCAGATGATGTTCTGACCAGGTATCTACACAATCCATTCAATCCATCACTTGCCTGAGGGCTTCGGTCACAGCTGGTTTAGTATGCCACTGTTTCAGCTGCATGTCAAGTGCACCAACCCTATCTCAATTAAAATCCCTCCCCCACACACAATCAATATACGGACATAAGGCATTAACATTTCCAGCACATTCCAGAAGAAATCGCAGGCATCCACATTTGGTGCATAAACATTAATAAAACAGATGTCTGAAGTGTCCAGCAGACCAGACACACATATATAGGGGCCCTTAAAATCTGTTTTAGTATAACAATATGAAAATACAACCTCCAGCACCATCCGTACCGACACCCCCTAACATAGGAAGACTACTTGGTTAAGTACATTGGGCCTCTTCATCTTTTGTGGACTTTCTCCACATCTGTCTCTGTGAGATGCGTATCCTGCAATAACATTATTCTAATGACTGCCTGCTAACACAGTAGTGCACACCATATCTTTTACTGAGATTATTTAAGCACACACATTCCAGGTGCAGATTCCCAGTAGGACTAATGTAGAGGTGTGCTGGTGGCTTCTCCAACCAGCGTTTGGAGGTGGACTTTTGCCATCAAAAACCACGACTGGAGAACTAGAGACGAACTATACGATGAGTGATCACATTGATCATCACATAACAGCCACACTGCCAACATTCTCTTATACCACTATTAGTAATCGCAAATGCAGAAGGTTGCAACCTCCAGGATGAACACACTTAACTAGCCAGTATCACCTGATTGGGTAGTGAAAGACCCATCTACTCTATCCTTAGAGTAGGAAAATACCCCTTTTGGCATGGTTACCCCGCCTCAACTTTTTTGCCTGATATTGATGCTGGCTTGACAGAGTGTGCTGGAATCCTGCTAACCAGTCCACAGCATAAGTGTTCTTTCCCTAAAACTGTACCTTTGTTCCCGCAACTGATACACCTCTGGCACACAGCTAAGTCCCTTGTAAAAGGTACCAGTGGTACCAAGGGCTCTGTGACCAGAGAAGGTCCCTAAGGGCTGTAGCATGTATTAGGCCACCCTAGGGGACCCCTTAACATGCACATGCACACTACCATTGCAGCTTGTGTGTATGGTGAAGAGAAAAAAGTAAAGTCGACATGGCATCCCTCTCAGGGTGCCATGCCAACCAACTACTGCCTGTGGCATAGGTAAGTCAACCCTCTAGCAGGCCTTATAGTCGTAAGGCAGAATGCACTATACCACAGGTGAGGCAATAGCTGCCTGAACAATATGCCCCTACAGTGACCAAGCCCATTCTTAGACATTGCAAGTGCAGTGTGGTTGTATTAAGAACATGGGCTGGGAGTGTGTCATTACAAACTCCAGAGCTCCAAGATGGTTTCACTGAAGACTTTGGTATCAAACTTTTCAGCACAATAAACTCACACTGATGACAGTGGTAGATTTATTGAACAATGTACCAAGAGGGCATCTTAGAGATGCCCCCTATAATTTAACCAACTATTTAGTGTAAGGTTGACCAGTCTGTGCCAGCCTGCCACTAAAATACTAACTTTGAAGTCAGAAACAAAGGCTGCTCTGTGTGGAGCAGCTTCACACCTCCCCCCTCCAGTAACTAACACTTGGTGGTGAGCCTCAAAGGCTCAGGCCTCCAGTTATAGTGCCCCAGGGCACACCAGCTAGTGGGGATACCCACCCATCGGACAAAGCCCCACTTCTGATGGCAGGTCTGGTTGAAAATTAGGAAAAACAAGGAGAAGTGACCATTTTAGCTAGGGCCACCCCTAAATTGTCCAGAGAGGAAGTTACTCCCTCCATGCAGAATCCTCCATCTTGGTTTGGAGGACAGGGAGCAATAGGGTTAGGCCTGTGCCCCCTTCCCCAAAGGGAGTGGACACCGGAAGGGTGTAGTCACACCCAGGAACAGTACCTAATGGCCCTTGACCCCTGTAACACCTCTAAATCTAGTATTTAGGGGCACCCCTAAACCTAGCTTGCCAGATTCCTGGCCACCTCAAGGAAAGAAGACAACGAAGTAAGAAGAAAGAAGGACCGCTAAGCCGAACCATCCCCCACCCCCCCAGCAGAGGAGACTCCAGACACCAACTGACTTGGGCCCAGCCCTACCAGCCTGTCTGCAGCTCCTAGGACTGCTGCTCCAAAATGGTGACGCATCCTGCAGGACCGGCGTTCTCCAAACCCACAGAAGACTACTTGCTTACAAGAGGATGAAGATCTCCCGAGGACAGAAACCCTGTCCAGAAGAAACTCCAACAAAGGACTCCAGAACCCCCCAGATCTTCAATTCCTGTCCACTCTGCACCAGAAGCCAATGTCCAGGTGGCCCACCGGCCCAGAGCAGATCCCCAGGTGATTGTGACCTTGTGTCCACCCTGGGATGACTCCTCCTGGCCAACATGACGATGCCTGCAGCCTAAATTCGGAGGACACCCGCCGACCGCGAGAGAACCGGACGAAGATTCCTGATGCCTAAAGGTACCCCTGCACCCGCAGCCCCCTGGCTTCGGGGAATCCGACCACTGGTCAAGCAACGTGCAGCAGGCAGCCCGCCTTGCCCAGCCTGTGGTTTCCTGGAACCAACCCCCTGGATGCAGCACCTTTGTGACCCCCAGGGTCCCCCTACTGAAAAGCATTGGGAGCCCGACACTGTGTTTGCACCCTGCACCGAACAGCCCCTGTAGGTGTGTGTTTGGTGCTGATCAGTCATTGAATGTGTGCTTCACTTATTGCCTGTGTGTGTACAACAAATGCTTTGAGCTACTCTCTGATAAGCCCAACTGCTCGAACACATTACCACTTAGAGCATTAGTTTTATCTACTTTAACCTCTAGGGAACTCCTGGACTCTGTGCACACTATCTCATTTTGATATAGTATATACAGAGCCAGCGTCCTACACTTAGGAATGTGTACAAAATAAAATAAATTAAGAAAAAAGCTGTGGGCGTGGCACCACTAACCTGGCCACTCATTTATTTGGTACCTTTGGTCATTTCAATGCTTTAACAGCAAAATCTCCTACCACCAATATTCAAACAGTGACCCAATCATGAGTGCAGCATTAAGATACAACACCATCAACCTTTGCCCCTATTTACAGTATGGACCATAACAGAATCATCAATGAGCCCATACTGGATAGTATTATTCAGTAGTTCAACCAAAATCAGGACTATTCCTTGTGCAGCCCACGTACTCCACCAAGGTTGCCACACATCTGGGAGGGATCTCCTGACTCCGGTCAATCTGATGGGGAACTGTCATGCTCTGAATCCTCGCCTCACCCCAGTATTGCTGATGTCTCCATCCTTATGGTTCTTCATTTAGCACTGTTATCCAAGTGAGAGGTACAGAACTCTCCCTCATTGTAGGAAGTTGGCTCTGTATATACTATCTCAAAGTGAGAGATAGTGTGCACACAGTCCCGGGGTTCCCCTTAGAGGTAAGGCAATGGCAAAATTATGTAATTCTAATGCTCTATTTTGTGGTAGTGTGGTCGAGCAGTAGGCTTATAAGAGGGTAGTGTTAAGCATTTGTTGTACACACACAGGCAATTAATGAGGAACACACAAAGACTTAACTCCAGGACAATAGTTTTTTATATAGAAAAATATATTTTCTTAATTTATTTTATAACCACAAGATTCAAGATTTTAAGTAAATACATAAAATGCAAGGTACTCCACAGAGGTAAGTTAGGAACTTTGAATTAGAGCAGTAACATACACAGTTTTAGTTAAAATGGCAATAAGCTATTTTAAAAGTGGACACAGTGCAAAAATCAACAGTTTCTGGGGGAGGTAAGTATTGGTTAGTTTCTCAGGTAAGTGAGGCACTTACGAGTTCGAATTCCTGGGCCTAGGCAGCCCACCGCTGGGGGTTCAAGGCAACCCCAAAGTCACCCCACCAGCAACACAGGGCCGGTCAGGTACAGAGTTCAAAGGAGGGCCCAAAACACATAGGCGCCTATGGAATACAGGGGTGCTCCAGTTCCAGTCTGCCCACATGTAAGTACCTGCGTCTTCAGAAGGCAGACCAGGGGGGTTTTGTAGAGCACTTTGGGGGGTGGGGAGAGACACACAAGTAGGCACACAAAGTACACCCTCAGTGGCACAGGGACAGCCGGGTGCAGTGTGCAAAGCAGGTGTCGGGTTTTGAATAGGAATCAATGGAGGTACCCAGGGGTCACGAACGGTGCAGGCAGGACACAGGGGGGCTTCTCGGGCCAGCCACCGACTGGGCTAAGCAGAGGGTCGCCTGAGAATAACTCCTGTACTGGAGTTTGGTTCCTTCTGGTCCTGGGGGCTGCGGGTGCATTGTTTGGTCCAGGCGTTGGGTTCCTTGGTTCAGGTAGTCGCGGTCAGGGGGAACCTCTGAATTCTCTCTGCATTCGTCGCTGTGGGGTCCAGGGGGGTTGTCTCGGGTTACTCACGAGGTCGGAGTCACCTGGGAGTCCTCCCTGTAATGTTGGTTCTCTAGAGCTCGAGTCGGGGGTGACGGGTGCAGAGTGGGAAGTCTCACGCTTTCGGAAGGAAGAGTGAGGTCTTTAAAAGTTGCAAGAAAATTGCTAAGTTGTTGCTGTTTTTGAACAGAGCCGCTGTTCACAGGAGTTTCTTGGTCCTTCGGGTTCAGGGCAGTTCTTTGAGGCTTCAGAGATCGCTGGTCCCTGTCGGATGCGTCGCTGTGCAGGTTCTTTGAGTCTGGAGACAAGCCGGTAGGGCTGGGGCCAAATCAGTTGTCTCCGTCGTCTCTGCAAGGCTTTCAGGTCAGCAGTCCTTGTTGTACGTTGCAGGAATCTGATTTCCTTGGTTCCGGGTCGCCCCTAAATACTAAAGTTAGGGGTGTGTTTTAGGTCAGGAGGGCAGCAGCCAATGGCTACAGTCCTGGAGGGTGGCTACACCCTCCTTGAGCCTCCTCCCTGAGGGGAGGGGGCACATCCCTAATCCTATTGGGGGAATCCTCCAAAACCAAGATGGAGGATTTCTAAAGGCAGGGGTCACCTCAGCTCAGGGCACCTTAGGGGCTGTTGTGACTGGTGTGTGCCTCCTCCTTGTTTTTCTCATTATCTCTTCCAGCCTTGCCACCAAATGTGGGGGCAGTGGCCTGAGGGGCGGGCATCTCCACTAGCTGAGATGCCCTGGGGTGCTGTAACAAAAGGCATGAGCCTTTGAGGCTCACCGCCAGGTGTTACAGTTCCTGCAGGGGGAGGTGAGAAGCACCTCCACCCAGTGCAGGCTTTGTTCCTGGCCACAGAGTGACAAAGGCACTAACCCCATGTGGCCAGCAACTCGTCTGGTTGTGGCAGGGTGGCATAAACTGGTCAGCCTAGCACTAGGAGTTGGACTGGTATTCAGGGGGCATCGCTAAGATGCCCTCTGGGTACATTTTACAATAAATCAGACACTGGCATTAGTGTGCATTTATTGTACTGAGACGTTTGATAAAAAACTTCCCAGATTTAAGTGTAGCCATTATGGAACTGTGGAGTTCGTGTTTGACAGACTCCCAGGCCATATACTTTTTATGGCTACCCTGTACTTACAATGTCTAAGGTTTTGCTTAGACACTGTAGGATCATAGTGCTCATGCACATATGCCCTCACCTGTGGTATAGTGCACCCTGTCTTAGGGCTGTAAGGCCTGCTAGAGGGGTGACTTACCTATGCCACAGGCAGTGTGAGATGGGCATGGCACTCTGAGGGAAGTGCCATGTTGATTTAGTCATTTTCTCCCCACCAGCACACACAAGCTCTGAGGCAGTGTGCATGTGCAGAGTGAGGGGTCCCAGGTTGGCATAATACATGCTGCAGCCCTTAGAGACCTTCCCTGGCATCAGGGCCCTTGGTACCAGAGGTACCATTTACAAAGGACTTATCTGGGTGCCAGGGCTGTGCCAATTGTGGGAACAAAGGTACAGTTTAGGGAAAGAACACTGGTGCTGGGGCCTGGTTAGCAGGGTCCCAGCACACTTTCAATCATAGCTGGCATCAGCAAAAGGCAAAAAGTCAGGGGGTAGCCATGCCAAGGAGGCATTTCCTTACACTCGTTGTCTAGGCATTCCCCCTATGTTGTCTGGTCCTTTTTCTTGTAAGGGGGGGGGGCTGGTCTCCGGAGCCCCTTAGATGTCTTCATCACAGTATTACCCATCTTGAGCTAGTACCAAACACATGCAGGGTACAAGAATAAATATGATATACCAATTAGCAGTCCCTGCAAGTTGGGCTGGTACATCAACACATACTTTGGACCCATGGCTCGCAACTTATGTTTTACAGAGTCAAATGATTTGCAAAGTCTGTGCACATTCTGGGTGTTATCAGGGAAAATTCTTATGACATGATCCTCATATTTCTGGTAAGCAATGCCACATGCATGTTGCAGAATCACATCTCTGTCTTTGTAGTTGAGGATGAACGATTTAATTGCTTGATGGTAGGAGCCCGGGGTGGGCAAAGGCACCATACCACATCCGCTTATTCTACTACAAAAAAGGTGAAAAAGCCACCAGGAATCAAAACACTTCTGATCCAATGTTATGGACATTGTTTAGTACACTTCCCTCAGCCTTTTGTGGGACCCCAAAAATCTAAGATTATTTAGACCAAATCTTCCCTCCTCGTCTTCCAGGTTAGTACCCAGATATTGAGGAAAGTGTGAAAGCAAGTAAACCATGGCCTTTTACTTATTCATTTTAGTTTGGAGGGCCTTAAGAGACTTTTTTGTGGAAAGTGACTGTAGGAAAGTACAATCTTTCTATCATAGCTACCCCAACTTTTTGCCCGATATCTGTGTATTTGGCCTATAGTTCACTGGGATCCTGCTAACCAGGACCCCAGTGGCTGTGCTCTCTCCTCTAAATTTGGTTGCTTGTTAACTTAACACCCACAATTGACATACCGGTGCACCCATTTAAATCCCTAGTATATGGTACTTGGCTACCCAGGGCAGTGGTACACCAGGGGTCCCGTATGGGTTGCAGCATGTATCCCACCCATGGCAGCCCATGAAAACTGTGTCTGCAGGCCTGCCATAGCAGCCTGCGTGAAATGATGCATACACCCTTTCACCACAGATATAAGGTGTGCATTATATCCTGGTCACTGAAAACACTAAGTCACCCCTCTGGTAGGCCTTTCAGTCCAAGGGCAGGGTGCATGCCCCTAAGTGTGAGGGTACCCCTGCATGAGCAGGGTACCCCTACAAACCCCAGACTCATTCCCTGGGCTTTGTAAGTGCAGAGATGCCATCTTAAGGTATGTAGTGGACACTGGTCAACACGAGTGGTCTAACTACATAATGGCTTCTCCGAACCTAGGCATGTTTGGTATCAAACATGTTAGAATCATGCAACTACACCATTTCCAGTGCTAGTTGCATGATCCCTTGTACTCTGGGGTCTCCTTTGAGGATCCCCCAGTTCTGCCTGTGCAGCCTCATGGGGTCTGGCTGCCAGTCCATGTTGCTGCTGACCCCAGACACTGTTTGGGCCTCCTGCTGGCAAGCATAACTTAAGCAGGGGAAGGCAGAACAAAGCATTTCCTGCAAAGGAGAGGTGTGACCACTTCTCCCTTTGTATTAGGTGTCTCTGGGCTGGGGTAACCTCTGAGCGCCACTAGACTGCATTGAAGGGCATATTTGGTGCCCTTCGTGCATGATCCAGTTTGCACAAGTTCAGGAACCCCCAGTTCCTGCTCTGACACAAAACTACACAAAGCACAGGGTGACCACACCCCCCCCCTCCCCCCTGTCCAGCTCCTACCCTAAGGAGGTGCACAGAGCTCTGCCAAGTGGCCTGTTGATTCTCCCATCTTGGGAACAAGGTAAGCAGAGGCCTCTGGGAGCATCTGACTGGTTTGGCCAGGTAGATGACATCCCTGACCCCCTCTGATAGGTGGGTGGCCATAGAGAGTGACCAAATCCCTTTTTAGTGCTACTTAAGGGCTTCCTCCAAGGGTGGGTCCTCTAATTTGTCGAGCAAGGCTCTACACTAGGAGGTCTCTGCAAGACTTCTGCTCCTGGCCTCCGGAACTGCTGCTAGTCTGATTTGGAACTGAAACAAGACTGAATCCAATAGGGAGGGCTCCCACTGCAACACTGTTTCTCCAGCTCCTGCAAGGTTTCTGCAACATCCGTAGCTGTGCATCCTCCAGGTCATAAGGACTCTGTTTGCATCCAAGAAGCAAGAAGGAATCTCCCTTGGAGTGAACAGAGTCACTCCCCTGCATCTGCAGGAACCTCAGGACAACGACCAACTGGTGGATCCTGCTGTCCCATTGACATGGAAAGGCTCTTCAACACAGGTGGTGGTTGTGTGGTCCTCTTTGGGTCCCTCTTGTCTTCTGATCCATTTGGGAGACTGTGGGCCCCTTCTGCAGCCACTGGAACGGAACGCCTGTACACCGCAACTGTTGCTCCTTCCAAGACTTGTTTGCGCTTCCTCCAAGGAGACCTTTAAACTCCAAGAAGCCCAAGGCTCCAGCACTCTGCACCTCGAAGATCAGCTTCCACTCTGCATCTCCTGCAACGTGGGACTCCTGTTTTGTTGTGCTGCTGAAGCTTTTCTGCGATTCCTGCCTACTGCCAGTGGGTCACTCATGGAGGTTCCACCGACTCAGGCTTGCTTTCCTTCCTGCTGAAAGACTGCCCTAACTTTCTTCCAAGGATTAAGTCACTAGAACCATGCTGGTTTTAAAAGACCTACAACTTACCTTGCAACTACAATCTGCATTTGCCACGGCTTGTTGGTGGTGCTGCTGCTGACTAATCTTCCTGCACTCCGGAGACCGACGTGGAACAGCTTGTGGGTGACTCCAAGGATCCCCTGCAGCTCCCTGGACTCCACTGCTGAACCTCCCCTTCATGTCCTGCATGATCCGCCAAGAGGGTGGGCATTGCCTACCTGCAGAGCCTGGACACCCCCTGAGTGGTCTGAACACTGTCCCCTTCTTTTTCCAGGGTCTTCTTATCAGGAATCCATCTTTGGGTTCCACTGACCTGGGCCACAGGTCGCGAGAGCAGCTGGACAACCGAGGTTTTCAATTACTTCAACAAGTGTTTCTGACTTCACTTCACCCCTGTGCACCTGGTCTCCCTGGTGTAGGTATTCCAGTCTTATGGGTATTCACAGTTGGAAGCACTCTCCAATCTTTTTTTGTGCCAACTGGTTTTCTCGAGATCCGCTTGGAAGGGTCTTGAATAAAATAAAAGCCTAGTTCGTGGACGCTCGTTCCACGTCGCGTCGACCGAGCAACGGGGTGAAGTTGGAAAGCGATGGGACTTCTTCGACTTCTTTTTCTTCTTCTTCTTACCTTGACCCGAAGATTTCAAAGAAGACGAGTGGTGGTGGCTCCGCGACCGATCTCGAGACCTTCCCATCGAGCGAGATCGGGACCTAAGCGGAGTCGAGTGCAGGCCCGCCATCAGCTTTAGGGACCGCTCCTTCATAGCCTTTGGATGCATCGCCAGGCACTCGGAGTACGACTTTGGGTCGTGGTCACGCTCAAGGCACCACAGGCAGACACAATGAAGGTCCGTCACCAACATCATGCCGTGGCAGTCCTCCCATGGCTTGAACCCGGTCTTCGGGGACATCCTCGACGCACCAAAGGTCGCAGCAAAAAATATCGACAAAACGGTTGAATTAGGCAAAAAAATAGCCGAAGGTAGCTCTCTCTCGGATCAGCACGTGGCTCGGAAAGAAGAGAACTGACGTCACTGCGCAAGGGCGGCGTCTATGTACTACTCCCAACGTCACAACGGCGACCACGACGCCTACGGAGTCAACCAATGCCACCTACTGATGCGTAAGGGTATTACTCGAAGAAAGAAATCTCCAGATCCAGTCTGACGCCTGGGGGGAAATTCTAAGGTAAGGAATCTGCAACTAGAAGTCTATCAGATTTTCGTACTTAGGGGCGACCCTGAACCCAGGAAATCAGATTCCTGATGACCTACGAAAAAGGACTGCTGACCTGAAAAACCCGCAGAGAAGAAGGAAAATGACCACTGCTTTGGCCCCAGCCCTACCGGCCTGTGTCCTGCTTCAGAGAACCTGCACCCCAGCGACGCATCCTGCGGGCCCAGCGACCTCTGCTGACTCAGAGGACTGCCCTGTACCCAAGAAGGCTCAAGAACTCCCGTGGACAGCGGACCGGTCCAACCAAGAAAGAAAAAAACATCTTTCAAGGGACTCCAGAGTGAGTCCCCACCACTCTGCAACCTACGCCCCAGCCCATGTCCAGAGAAACCAACGACTCAGAGAGGATCCCCAGGCGACTCAGACAACGTGTCCGCCCTGAGCTGACCTCTGCACCCCCACGATGACGCCTGCAGAGGAAATCCCGAGAACCCCACTGACCCGTGAGAAACCAACCACCGGTGAAGCAACGACCAACAGGTGGCCCTCCCCAATACCCAGTCGGTGACTGGCCTGAGAAGCCCCCCTGTACCCTGCCTGCAACGTCTGAGTGACCCCCAGGTCCCTCCGTTGAAACCGATCAAGAACCAGACGCCCTGTTTGCACACTGCACCCGGCCGCCCTTGTGCCGCTGAGGGTGTGTGTTGTGTGCCTACTAGGGGCCTCTTCAGTGCTCTACTAAACACCCCTGGTCTGCCCTCCGAGGACACGGGTACTTAACTGCCAGCAGACCGGAACCGGAGCACGCCCTGTCTCTATAGCCACCCATGTTATTTTGGCTGGTGCTGGGTGTTTGGGGTTGACTTGAACCCCTAACGGTGGGCTACCTATGCCCCATAGAGTGAGCTTGTAAGTAATAACTAAACTGTACTTACCTCCCCCTGGAACTGTTGAAAATTACAATGTACACTTTTAAAATAGCTTATTGCCATTTTATGCAAAACTGTGTATATTACTGTTTTGGTTCAAAGTTCCAAGTATTACTATACAAGTACCTTTCATTTAATGTACTTACCTGCAATCTGAATCTTATGGTTCTAAAAATAAACAAAAATATTTTTCTATATAAAAACCTATTGGTCTGGAGTTAAGTCATCGAGTGTGTGTTTTCACGTATTGCTTGTGTGTACAACACATGCTCAACACTACCCTCTGATAAGCCTAACTGCTCAACCACACTACCACCAACAGAGCATTAGTATTATCTATTATTGCTTCTGTCAAGCCTCTTGGGGAGCCCTTGGACTCTGTGCACACTAACTCATTTTGATATAGTATATACAGAGCCAGCTTCCTACAACACCAAAGATATAGGCAAGTCAAAAAACGCCTTTTCTATGGGAACATGGTCCTAACTGTAACTACCTAGTGGTGAATGCCACTAGGTTATATATATATATTACCTAGTGGAGGTCGCCACTAGGTAGTTATAGTTATAACCCAGTTTCTATAGCAAGAGCGTTATTTGTTGTGCTAATAACTTTGACACAGTTTGCTTGTCGCTATATACACACACACACACACATATATATATATATATATATATATATATATATATATATAAAAAATGTCACTTACCCAGTGTACATCTGTTCGTGGCATGAGACGCTGCAGATTGCTGTGCATATCCCGCCATCAAGTGTTGGGCTCTGAGTGTTACAAGTGGTTTTCTTCAATGAAGTCTTTTCGAGTCACGAGATCTAGGGACTCCTCCCATTTCGGCTCCATTGCGCATGGGCGTGGACTTCATCTTAGATTGTTTTCCCCGCAGAGGGTGAGGTAGGAGTTGTGTATATAGTAATAGTGCCCATGCAATGGAGTAAATATGTATGTACATAGTGTGACTAAAAGTATTATATTTACAAATTTACAAGTTTGATTTTAATCAACTTATAACGGCTACAGGCACCCGGGGAGGTGGGAGTGCACATGTGAATCTGCAGCGTCTCATGCCACGAACAGATGTAAACTGGATAAGTGACATTTTCCGTTCGATGGCATGTGTAGCTGGAGATGCACATGCTGTGCATCGACTAGTAAGCAGTTATCTACCCAAAAGCGGTGGTTTAGCCTGTAGGAGTTGAAGTTGTTTGAAATAATGTTCTTAGCACTGCTTGTCCTACTGTGTCTTGTTGTGTTAACACATCCACGCAGTAATGTTTAGTGAATGTATGAGGCGTAGACCATGTGGCTGCTTTACAGATTTCTGTCATTGGTATATTTGCTAGAAAGGCCATTGTGGCGCCTTTCTTTCTAGTGGAGTGTGCCTTCGGTGTAATAGGCAGTTCTCTCTTAGCTTTAACATAACAGGTTTGAATACATTTAACTATCCATCAGGCAATGCCTTGTTTGGATATTGGATTTCCTGTATGAGGTTTTTGGTAAGCTACAAACAATTGTTTTGTTTTGCGAAACTGTTTGGTTCTATCAATGTAGTACATTAGAGCTCTTTTTATATCTAACGTATGTAATGCTCTTTCAGCTACAGAGTGTGGTTGTGGAAAAAACACTGGGAGTTCCATAGTTTGGTTTAAGTGGAACGGTGATATAACTTTGGCAAAAATTTGGTATTTGTGAGTAGAACCACTTTATGTTTGTGTATTTGTATAAAGGGTTCCTGTATGGTAAAGGCTTGTATTTCACTTACTCTTCTGAGAGATGTGATAGCTATTAGGAAGGCTACTTTCCAAGTTAAGTATTGCATTTCACAAGAGTGCATGGGTTCGCATGGTGGACCCATGAGTTGCGTTAATACAATATTGAGGTTCCACGAAGGAACTGGTGGTGTTCTCGGTGGAATGATCCTTTTTAGACCCTCCATAAATGCCTTTAAGACTGGGATTCTAAATAGTGAAGTTGAATGTGTAATTTGCAGATAAGCAGAAAATTGTTGACATGTATTTTAATGGATAAAAAAGCGAACTTAGATTTGTGTAAGTGTAGTAAGTAGCTTACAATGTCTTTAGTGGACGTGTGTAATGGTTGAATTTGATTATTATGACAGTAATAAACAAATCGTTTCGATTTATTTGAGTAGCCATGTCTTGTAGTAGGTTTTCTAGCCTGTTTGATGACCTCCATACATTCTTGTGTGAGGTGTAGGTGTCCGAATTCTAAGACTTCAGGAGCCAGATTGCTAGATTGAGCGATGCTGGATTCGGGTGTCTGATCTGCTGTTTGTGTTGAGTTAACAGATCTGGTCTGTTTGGTAGTTTGATATGAGGCACTACTGACAGTCTAGTAGTGTTGTGTACCAAGGTTGTCGTGCCCAAGTTGGTGCTATTAGTATGAGTTTGTTTTGACTCAATTTGTTTACTAGATACGGAATGAGTGGGAGAGGGGGAAAAGCGTAAGCAAATATCCCTGACCAACTCATCCATAACGCATTGCCCTTGGAGTGAGGCTGTGGGTACCTGGATGCGAAGTTTTGGCATTTTGCATTTTGTTTTGTTGTGAATAGGTCTATTTGCAGTGTTCCCCAGTTTTGGAAGTAGGTTTGTAGTATCTGGGGATGAATCTCCCATTCGTGGATCTGTTGGTGATCTCGACTGAGATTGTCTGCCAACTGGTTTTGAATTCCTGGGATGTATTGCGCTATAAGGAGAATATGATTGTGAATTGCCCAATGCCAAATCTTCTGTGCTAAGAGACACAGTTGTGATGAGTGTGTTTAAGTAATACATTGTTGTCATGTTGTCTGTTTTGACAAGAATGTGTTTGTGTGCTATTAGCGGTTGAAATGCTTTCAATGCTAGAAACACTGCTAGTAGCTCTAGCTGATTTATATGAAGTTGTTTCTGCTGAATGTCCCATTGTCCCTGGATGCTGTGTTGGTTGAGGTGTGCTCCCCACCCTACCATGGAAGCATCTGTTGTGATTACGTATTGAGGCACTGGGTCCTGGAAAGGCCGCCCTTGATTTAAATTTACATGATTCCACCACTGTAGCGAGGTGTGTGTTTGGCGGTCTATCAACACTAGATCTTGAAGTTGACCCTGTGCTTGTGTCCATTGTGTTGCTAGACACTGTTGTAAGGGTTGCATGTGTAATCTTGCGTTTGGGACAATGGCTATGCATGAAGACATCATGCCTAGTAGTTTCATCACTAATTTTACCTGATACTTCTGGTTTGGGTGCATGCTTTGTATTACGTTTTGGAATACTTGTACCCTTTGTGGACTTGGAGTGGCAATCCCTTTTTTTGTGTTGATTGTTGCTCCTAAGTATTGTTGTATTTGACACGGCTGTAGGTGTGATTTTTAGTAGTTTAGTGAGAAACCCAGTTTGTGAAGGGTTTCTATGACATATTTTGTGTGTTGAAGACACTGTTCCCGAGTGTTGGTTTTGATTAACCAATCGTCTAGATACGGGAATACGTGTATGTGCCGTCTTCGGATATGTTCAGCTACTACTGCAAGGCATTTTGTAAATACCCTTGGTGCTGCGGTTATCCCGAATGGTAACACTTTGAACTGGTAATGTACTCCTTGGATTACAAACCTTAAGTATTTCCTGTGTGAAGGATGTATGGGTATATGGAAGTACGCATCTTTGAGATCTAGTTGACATGTAGTCTTGTTGTTTGAGCAAGGGGATTACGTCTTGAAGTGTCACCATGTGAAAGTGATCTGATTTGATGTAAAGATTTAGTGTTCTGAGATCTAAGATGGGTCTCAGAGTTTTGTCCTTTTTGGGTATTAGAAAATACAGGGAATAAACACCTGTTCCTTTCTGATGGTTGGGTACTAGTTCTATTGTGTCTTTTTGTAACAACGCTTGGAATTCTAGTTGTAATAGATCCAAGAGCTGTTTGGACATGTTGTGTTTTCTTGGAGGCACATTTGGTGGTAATTGTAGGAATTCTATGCAATAACCATGCTGGATAATGGCTAGGACCAACAAATCTGTTATTTCCTCCCAGATTTGGTAATAATCTGTGAGTCTCCCCCCCCACTGGTGTTATGTGTTGGGGATTTGTGACACCGAAGTCACTGTTTAGTTTGAGGGGTCTTTTGGCTTTGGAACTTTCCCCTAGTTTTAGGGAACTGTCCGCCTCTGTATTGTCCCCGAAAGCCTCCTCTTTGATATTGGCCCTGGTATGTGGGTCTGGTTTGTGAGGTTGAGTGTTCTGTGCTTTGGGCCCGAAATCCCCCTCTAAATTGTGTCTTCCTAAATGTGCCTCTGCTCTGTGGAGAGTAGAGCGCGCCCATGGCTTTGGCCATATCAGTGTCCTTTTTTAGCTTCTCTATAGCTGTGTCCACCACCGGCACAAACAACTGCTGTCCATTAAAAGGCATATTAAGCACAGCCTGTTGGATCTCTGGTTTAAACCCGGAGGTGCATAGCCATGCGTGTCTCTGAATAGTGACCGCTGTATTCACAGTTCTTGCGGCTGTGTCCATTGCCGATCGTATCTGGTTGTTCGAGATACTTTGGCCCTCTTCCACCACTTGTTGTGCACGCTTTTGGAACTCCTTGAGCAGATGTTCTATAAAGTGCTGCATTTCATCCCAATGAGCTCTGTCATATCTCAACAATAAAGCTTGTGAATTGGCAATGCGCCATTGGTTGGCCGCTTGTGCTGCAACTCTGTTTCCCGCTGCATCAAGCTTGCGATTTTCTTTGTCGGGTGGTGGTGCATCTCCAGAGGTGTGTGAATTAACCCTTTTACGTGCTGCGCCCACTACTACTGAGTCAGGTGTCAGTTGTTGTGTGATGTACATGGGGTCTGTAGGGGGAGGCTTGTACTTTTTCTCCACCCTAGGTGTGATGGCTCTGGCTTTGACGGGTTCTTGAAATACTTGTTTCGCGTGTTTCAACATCCCTGGTAACATTGGGAGACTTTGGTACTGACCGTGTGTCGACGACAAAGTATTAAATAAAAAGTCATCCTCGATGGGTTCAGCGTGCAGTGCCACATTGTGAAAAACTGCTGCTCTGGACACCACCTGCGTGTAGGCAGAACTGTCTTCAGGTGGTGATGGTCTTGCTGGGTAGCAGTCTGGACTATTGTCTGATACAGGCGCATCATAGAGATCCCATGCACCTGGGTCATCCTGGCTCATCCCTGTGTGCGTTGGAGATTGCATCATAGGGGGTGTTGCAATTGGTGACAGTTGCGATGATTGGTGTGGTGATGGTTGTGGCGAAGAGTGAGGTGGAGTTACTGCTTTTGCCACTTTTGCTTGTGGTTGTTTTTCTTTGTCTTGGAAAGCACGTTTCCTTTTCATCCTTATAGGAGGGAGAGTTCTTATTTTCCCTGTATCCTTTTGAATATGGAGCCTTCTTTGTGTATAATCTAGCTCCCCTGCTTCTAGCTCTTGTCCAAATTTATGGTCTTGCAGTTGTGCTGAAAGGCCTTGTTCTTCGGAGTAGGAGCTTGTTTTCGGCTCCAAAGCTGGATGTTTCTGTCCAGAAACTTTTTCTACCGTCTTTTTCGGCTCTGAAGCCACTTTTTTTCGGTGTTCCGATCTCTCGGTGCCGACTTATCTCGGTGCCAGTATCTCGATGTCCAGTTTGGTCGGAACCAGGGTCCCGGTGTCGAGTATGTTCTGTGCCGGTATCTTGACCAGAGTCGGATGACTTCAACACGTGTGTGCCCTTTTTCGGTGCCGATGGACGGTCACCGATTTTTCAGGTTAAGCCATGGCCTGCCGGCGTTGGCATCCGCTGGGCCTTCATGATTTTGGCGTGAGTTTTGTCTGGGGCTGGTTTACTCACGGTTTTCGGCGTCTGCTCTGTTTAGGGCTCGTCTGAGTCCGCGATAGAGAAAGTCTCTCCTTCCTCGACGTTGTGGTGTCCTGGCGGCGCCGACACCATTTGAAGCCTTCGAGCTCTCCGGTCCTGTAGCGTTTTCTTCTACCGAAATGCCTGACAGGCCTCGCAAGTATCCTCTTTGTGTTCGGGGGACAAACACAAATTACAGACCAGATGTTGATCTGTGTGTGGATACTTGTTATGGCATTTGGGGCAGAAGCGGAATGGGGTCCGTTCCATGAGCCTTGAAGACGCATGCGGTCGGGCCGACCAGGCCCCATCGGGGGGTAGAAGCCCCGAAGGGCTACCGGAGCTCTTCTTTAATTCGGTGTCGATCTGCGTTAACTAACCCGATACCGAACACAAACAATACCGACGAATTTTCCGATATTCAACTAACTTTCCGAACCGAAACACAGAGCGAAGAGGAACACGTCTGAACCCAATGGCAGAAAGAAAACAATCTAAGATGGAGTCGACGCCCATGCGCAATGGAGCCGAAATGGGAGGAGTCCCCCGATCTCGTGACTCGAAAAGACTTCTTCGAAGAAAAACAACTTGTAACACTCCGAGCCCAACACTAGACGGCAGGATATGCACAGCATGTGTATCTGCAGCTACACATGCCATTGAACATTATTTATATATATATATATATATATATATATATATATATATATATATATACACACACACACACACACATATACACACACACACACACACACACACACACACACACACACACATATATCTTCATGTCTGTGAATTCTTTCCACAAAGTACAGCTGCACCACAGTGACAGCTCATAGACACACTCTTTTTGTGAGAAACAGCCAGACAGCACAGGAATGTTTTCTTCATTTATTCACCAAAGTGCTTCATCCATAACAAAATGTCAATGTGTTTGGGCTAAGCGTCTTCCACTGGACAATCTCCCACCAGTTAAACTTCCCAATATAAGCATGTTGTCCATCTTTTCTTTTTACAACCCCTCGTTAGCCTAGTCTTGTGTTTACTTCCCAGGGACATCGTACACGTCATCTTAGTAGGTCACAATGCTTCAAAACTGACCATCTATTCAAAGCACACTGCATGAAATTGATCTTCACTCGATATATAAATAATGCAATCATCTAATATGGGTATCATTATTCAACACCAAGTGGTTAACAAAGTGTACGGTTAGTCACTAAAATATCTAATCTACGGAAAGAACATGGTTGTCTGCTGGTGAATTCCTAATACCGATCTTCTATTCCTCAACACTGACATTTGTTCTCAGAATTTGTGATTATAATATAGGCATCATCTTTAAAATTAACAGTGTTTCACATAATTGCACATTATATTGCCAACCAGTTACCATCTCCCTTATGCACTTTTATGATATATCTCAGTATCTCTATGATTATCTTATTTGCAACTTGATAGTCTCAATGGACGTAGTAGATAAATTAAGGCACCCTACCGGTGCTTTTTTTGTTTGTTTTAAAGTGGCCTGTGTTGTGCAATGTAAATAAGTGCCCTATCGGCAGATATTAAAGTGACATGTGCTGTGCACAATTGTACTGCTGTGCAAATTAGCAATATCTCTTAGCTGGCACATATACATAACTGGATATTGAGGTATATGCCATCTGGCATGTGTTTTCCAATCAGTATGGATACTCAACTAGTACATTTTGAATTTTAAATGTGATGTGCGAAATTCCATTGCTGTACAGTTTGTTGGCAAGTTATAGCTGGCCCATGTTCTATATTAGATATTATAAATACACATGCAACTCAAAGTAAAGTACAGTGAAACTAATCAATATCTCTAGATGACACCCGTTCGGGACCAGATATTGAAGTGACACATGCTGTAGAAACTAGATATTAAGGTGCGCGCCATCTGGCGCGTGGTGTACAAGAAATACAAAAAACATATTGGTAAATTTTAAAGTAGCATGTGCCGTGTGAAATTCCATTGCTGTGCAGTTTGTTCATATCTTTCAGCTGGCGCATGTCCTATATTAGATGTTGTGAGAACACATGCTATGCAAAGTAAAATACCATGCAACTAATCAATGTCTGTAGATGCACCTCTACCATACCAGATATGAAAGTGACGCATGCTGTGCCATACTATGCACATTGTCAATGACTCTAAATGGCACGTAACGGCAGTACTGGATATTAAGGTGCGCGCCACCTGGCATGTGTTATACAGTAAATACAAACACCATATCGGTAAATTTCAATGTGACATGCACAGTGCAAAAATTAATTCCTATACAGTTTCATATCTTTCAGTGGCATATGTCCTATATTAGATATTGAAAGAACACATTCTATGCAAATCAAAATACTATACACCTAATCGATATCTCTAGATGGTACATATACAATAACAGATGTTAAAGTGATGCATGCTGTAAAAACTGCAATAATGTGTACATTGTCAATGTCTCTAAATGGCATATAAGCATGCCCTTTGACATGGTATTTAAAGTTCCAAATTCAGTGCAATTTCCGTCCCAAAGAGCAAGATGCGATACTGTGCAAACTGTTAAAATATCTAGATGGTGCATATCTGATACCAAGGAATTTCTAATTATCAGGCTATTGGCTATAAATGCGGAAGGGTAATAGTGCCCTAGGACAACTTTTTATATACTACTACTGTAGGAAGTTGGCTCTGTATACTGTATACTATCTCAAAGTGAGAGATAGTGTGCACAGAGTCCAAGGGTTCTCCTTAGAGGTTGATACTAGCAAAATTAGATAATACTAATGCTCTATTTTGTGGTAGTCTGGTTGAGCAGTAGGCTTATCAGAGGGTATTGTTAAGCATTTGTTGTACACACACAGACAATAAATGAGGAACACACACTCAAATACTTACTCCAGGCCAATATAAAAATATATTTTCAAAATTTATTTTAGAACCACAAGATTCAAGATTTTAGGTAAGTACATAAAATGCTAGGTACTTCACACAGCTAAGTAGAGAACTTTGATTTAAAACAGTAGTACACACAGTTTTGGTTAAAATGGTAATAAGCTATTTTAAAAGTGGACAGTGCAAAAATGAACAGTCTCTGGGGGAGGTAAGTTTGGTTAGGTTTCTCAGGTAAGTAAAGCACTTACAAAGTCTCCTGGACATCGGCAGCACACCGTTGGGGGTTCAAGGCAACCCCAAAGTCACCACACCAGCAACACAGGGCCGGTCAGGTGCAGAGGTCAAAGGAGGGCCCAAAACACATAGGCGCCTATGGAGAACAGGGGTGCTTTGGTTCCAGTCTGCTAGCAGCTAAGTACCTGCGTCCTCGGGGAGCAGACCATGGGGGTTCTGTAGAGCACTTGAGGGGGGTGGGGACACACAAAACACACCCTCAGCGGCACACAAGCGCTGGGTGCAGTGTGCAAATTAGGCATCGGGTTTGCTATTGAAGGCAACGGAGGGACCCGGGGGTCACTCTGGCAACGCAGGCAGGGCACAGGGGGGCTTATGGAGCCAGCCACCGACTGGGCTAGGGTGAGGGCCGCCTGATGGTCACTCCTGCACTGGTAGGTGGTTCCTCTCGGTCCTGGGGGCTGCGGGTGCAGTGCTTGGTCTTGGGATCAGGTTCCTTTGTTACCAGGCAGTCGCGGTCAGGGGGAGCCGCTGGATCCCCTATGCATATGTTGCCGTGGGGGTGCAGGGAGGTCGACTCAGGGTGTCCACGTCGTTGGAGTCGCCTGGGAGTCTCCTCTGCAGTGTTGGTTGTCCTGGACTTAAGCCGGGGGCATCTGGTGCAGCGTGTGAAGACTCACGCTTCTGGTGGGAAGTGAGTCTCTCTTTAAGGTTGCTTCTTTGTTGCAAGTTTGTTGCTGTTTCTGAACAGTGCCGCTGTTCTCTGGAGGTTCTTGGTCCTTTGGGTGCAGGGAAGTCCTCTGAGTCCTCAGAGGTCACTGGTCCCGCTGGATGAGTCGCTGTGCAGGTTCTTTGAGTCTGGAGACAGGCTGGTAGGGCTGGGGCCAAAGCAGTTGTCTCGGTCGTCTCTGCGGGGCTTTCAGGTCAGCAGTCGTCCTTCTTGTTGTAGGTTTCAGGAATCTGATTTCCTGGGCTCTGCGTAAATACTAAATTTAGGGGTGTGTTTAGGTCAGGGGGCAGTAGCCAATGGCTACTGTCCATGAGGGTGGCTACACCCTCTTTGTGCCTCCTCCCTGAGGGGAGGGGTGGGGAGGGGGGCACAACCCTATTCCTATTGGAGGAATCCTCCAAAACCAAGATGGAGGATTTCTAAAGGCAGGGGTCACCTCAGTTTAGGGCACCTTAGGGGCTGTCCGGACTGGTAGATGACTCCTCCCTGTTTTTCTCATTATCTCCTCCGGACTTGCCACCAAAATTGGGGGCACTGGCCGGAGGGGCGGGCATCTCCACTAGCTGTGATGCCTTGGGGTGCTCTAACAACAGGCATGAGCCTTTGAGGCTCACCACCAGGTGTTACAGTTCCTGCAGGGGGAGGTGAGAAGCACCTCCACCCATTGCAGGCTTTGTTCCTGGCCACAGAGTGACAAAGGCACTCACCCCATGTGGCCAGAAACTTGTCTGGTTGTGGCAGGCTGGCAGAAACTGGTCAGCCTAACACTAGGAGTTGGACTGGTATTCAGGGGGCATATCTAAGATGCCCTTGGGGTGTATTTCACAATAAATCCCACTCTAGCATCAGTGTGCATTTATTGGGATGAGAAGTTTGATACCAAACTTCCCGGATTTCAGTGTAGCCATTATGGAACTGTGTAGTTCGTAATTGACAGACTCCCAGACCATATACTCTTTATGGCAACCCTACACTTACAATATCTAAGGTTTGGCTTAGACACTATGGGGGCATAGTGCTCATGCAACTATGCTCTCACCTGTGGTATAGTGAACCCTGCCTTAGGGCTGTAAGGCCTGCTAGAGGGGTGACTTACCTATGCCACAGGCAGTCGGATGTGGGCATGGCACCCTGAGGGGAGTGCCATGTTGACTGTCATTTTCTCCTCACTAGCACACACAAGCTGTGAGGCAGTGCGCATGTGATGAGTGAGGGGTCCCATGGTACATGCTGCAGCCCTTAGAGACCTTCCCTGGCCACAGGGCCCTTGGTAGCAGGGGTACCCTTTACAAGGGACGTATCTGGGTGCCACAAAGGTACAGTTTATGGAAAGAACACTGGTGCTGGGGCCT
The DNA here is from genome assembly GCF_031143425.1 of Pleurodeles waltl. Classification (NCBI taxonomy): domain Eukaryota; kingdom Metazoa; phylum Chordata; class Amphibia; order Caudata; family Salamandridae; genus Pleurodeles; species Pleurodeles waltl. Next base: position 116,860,444 of record NC_090437.1, read on the forward strand.
GGGTAGCAGGGTCCCAGCACACTTTTGTTCATAACTGGCATCAACAAAAGGCAAAAAGTTAGGGGGTAACCATGCCAAGGGAGTCATTTCCCTACAACTACTTTCAAAGTACAAATAAATCAACCCAATTAATATGGGCATGGTACAAATGCCTCACTATGCCAATGACCTCTACTCAGTCTCCATATACACATTACAGTTCTCATTGTCATAGCAAGAGTGTGACAGCCCTTGCTTTCATACTACGCAGAAAAACACAAAGGATTTCATTGATGAGGAGGGTCAAATCAGAAACAGATATGGAAACTAGTCAAGCACAAAGGAGGCAAATTGTTCAAAAGTGGAGCTAATTATGGCTGGATCAGGAAACTTCCAAATGGGAAACTCCATATCTGGTCATCACAGCCTGGTCCAATATTCACGGAGTCCCATTATGTCTCCTATATATGCTCATGTAGTTCAGCATCTAAATTATGCCCCCAGGGTCTCTCTGTTCTCAATGACAAAATCATCCAAGACTCCATTTTCCTAATTTCTGATGCTCTACCCCCCTTCCTAGGATCTGTTTTGACATGTTTGCTATCTAAAATGTCAAACTCTTCCAATCTCTTCCATGAACATCCCAAAAGCGTTTAGCCATCGGGTATGATCTATCTTGATTTTTGATGGCTCTAATACGTTGCAAAAATCAAATCTTGAGATTATCAAAGGTAATCCCAACATATTTTTTCCTACAGCAACTCTGGATGATGTACACTACAAATTCAGTTTCACAAGTGATCCTTTCTGTCATTAAACACGGGTTCTCCTCAAATGTCTCAAAGGTCTGCATTATTCATGGCATGCTTTGCTATGGCCACAGCACCAAAAACCCAGACTCTTTGTCAATCACGTTTTGCCCTTTTCCAGAAACAAACTTCTGGTTAACATGTCTCCCAATTATCTCAACTTTCGGAATGCAATTGCTATTAAAAATAGTCCTGAGTTCTGTGTTAAATTCCAGAAAGAGTCTAAGTTGGGAAGATTCCACACTTTTCTGTTCCCTAGGAACATATGTGTCCATTAAGACCTTGTGAAGATAACCTATTTTGGAAAATCTCTCTGTCATTAAAGATATCTCTTTTTCAAATGCCAAAACACTTGCACAGATCCCAAGAGCTCGCAGAAATTGTCTATATAGGATGCTTTTTTTTTTTTTAAGAGCCCTAGGATTTCCACTATTACCATGCAGAATCGAATTGCAGGCTGTTGGTTTACGGAAAATATATGTTTTCAGTTTCTCTTTTCTCACTTCAAGCAGGACATCCAAGAACTCAATTCTGATGTTATTCCAGGTTGCTACGAGATTTATGTTCAAGCTGTTCTTGTTCAATTTATCTATATATAGTCTTGTAGCAAACTCTCTTGTCCATCCCATATAATAAAGTCATCAAAGCGCACCCACAGCACCACTTTCTCCATGTATACACTCAGCTTGTCTGGCCATCCTACCTCCTTTTCCCACCATCCCATATAAAGGTTGACATAAGTCGGCACAAATGAAGCCCCCATACCTGTATCTTGTTTTTGGAGGTAGCAATTCATCATTAAACCAAAATATGTAGCACGTCAGACAAAATGATAACATGGTCTAACATTTCAGTGTGCTCTGCAAACTCTATATATATCTACATGCTTCAGTGCCAAATTGGTGCTTGATAGATGTATATAGAGCTGTGACATCCATAGTCATTAAAAGGTAGGTACATTGCCAAGGGATGTTGTTGATCTTTGCCAGAAAACCTGTGGTGTCACTTAGATACAATGTTAGTTCTGTGACATAGGGACATAAGAAAAGATCTAAATATCTGGATGTATTTTCTAAAAGGGGACCACTCCTACTGACGATAGGCCTACCAGGAAAATGACATTTGTCTCTGTGCATCTCTGGTAAGAAGTAAATACAAGGCATCCTTGGGAAGTCTACTTTCAAATATGCATGTTCTTCGTATTCAATTAATCCACGATTTAACCAATCTTTCAACATCTCATGGTAACTTACTTGATGGACACTTATAGGATTTCCTCTAAGTCTCTCATAGTGATCATGATAATGTAGTTGTTTCAGAGCTTCCATGATGTATAGACCAGTGTCCATAATGATGATGATCCCACCTTTATCTAAGAGCTTTATAATGATGGAGTCATTATTATTAAGAGCATTATTTCCCAACAATCATTTAGGGTGAAGTTGCTTAGTCCTTTTCTTTTTTTTTGTCTTTGTAGTTTATGAATCTCTCCAACCACTAACTCGTGGAAAATGTCAACTAAATTACCACTTGATAATTGGTGATTGAATCTACTAGATGGCTTTAAATGGCTTGCATTTGAATGGTCCATGACAAAGCCCATAAATCCTAATCTCTCCCTCCATAACAATGTCCTCCCTTTCAATTCTGGAGGTAACGTACAAGTTACTTACCTTTGGTAACAATATATCTGGTAGAGACATGTTCTAGTTGCAGACTCCTTACCTTTGAATTTCCCCAGGCGTCAGACTGGATTCGGAGATTTTTCTTCGGGCAGTACCTTTGCCCGGCTGTCAGGTGGCGTTGGTCGACTCCGCGGGCATTGTGCTCGCCATGAGGATGTTGCGGTCGTATATAGCCATGGTGCGCTGACGTCAATTTCTTTTCATGACTTTCCGCGCTAGTAACTCGGAGCCATGAAGAACACAGAGTGGTGCGCCAAAACTAGGTCCCTCAAGGGGAAGTTGATGTCCCTAGAAATCAGTTCGCAGAGCGGGGAGGATGGGCGAGTTGGTAAGGAATCTGCAACTAGAACATGTCTGTACCAGATATATCGTTACTGAAGGTAAGTAACTTGTACATCTGATAGAGAATTCTAGTTGCAGATTCCTTACCTCTGAATAGATACCCAAGCAATACCCGATGGTTGACTGCAAACTAAGATCACACCAAGAATTCCTGCAGGACCAAATGGCCAAAGTAGGTGTCCCTTCGGACCGGACTGTCCAGGCAGTAGTGTTTGGTAAAATTGTGCAGAGATGCCCAAGTCACTGCTTGACAGAGGTCCAGGACTGGACCGTCCCATGCTAGCGCTGTGGTAGCAGCAGCTCTGGTGAAGTGAGCGTGCAAAACTTCAGGAGGCTGCTTTTTAGCCAGAGCATAGCACATTGTGATGCCTAAGAGTACCCATTGTGAAATGGTCCTCTTCTGCACTGCGTTCCCCTTCTTTGCACCCACATATCCCACAAAGAGTTGATCGTCCACTCAGAAGATCAAGGTAGAACACCAACGCTCTTTTTGGGTCCAGACGGTGGAGTCTCTCCTCTCCATGAGAGGGATGTGGTGGTGCATAAAGATAGGCAAGGTGATGGACTGTCTGGCATGGAAGGGTGTCACTAACTTGGTAGAAAAGAAGCCCTTGTGCGAAGTACAACTTTGTCAGGATGTATGGCTAGGAAAGGTGGCTTAGATGACAGAGCCTGGAGCTCACTTACGCTGCGGGCAGAGGTAATGGCAACTAAAATGGCAGTCTTGATAATTAAGAGCCGTAAAGGGCAGTTGTGAAGCGGCTCAAACAGGGTACACATAAGGTATGTCAATACCAGGTTTAGATCCCATTGGGGCATGATGAATGGGATAGGAGGAAAGAGATGTGTGAGGCCTTTAAGAAACCTACCAACTATAGGAGATTTAATTAAGGAACGCTGATATAGTAACCTCAAGAAAGCAGAGATAGCAGAAAGATATTCCTTAAGAGTGCCGAAGGTGGAACCCTGGTGGGCAAGGGAAAGAATAAAGAAAAAAACTTTAGAAAGAGGAGCATATAGAGGATCGACAGATTTGTTGATGCACCAAACCACAGATTTCTTCCAATGACAGTCATATACAGTTTTGATTGAGGGACGCCTGGCTGCCAAGATAACGTTACAGACTTCCGGTGGCAGGTCAAAAGACGTCTACTGTCACCGTTAAATCTCCACCTAAGCAGGCAGAGGGTGGACAGGTTTGGATGGAGGACCCTCCCCTGCTGCTGCGACAGAACATCCTCCCGAAGGGGCAGTCTGATCAGAGGAGCTATGGCCCTGCTCAACAGCTCGGGATAGCAGACTCTGTGCCCAGTCCAGAGCCACCCGTATTACTTGAGCCCTGTCTGGCCTGATCTTCTTCAGGAATCTGGGCAGAAGTGTTATGGGCGGAAAGGCATGCAGGAGGCCTGAATTCCACTCGTGACAAAGTGTCGCCGAGCGAGTGCCGCCTTGGAAACTCCATGCAAAACTGCTGACATTTCGTGTTCTCCCCATTGAATGAAAATACCTTGCGGCCCCTCCGGATTGAGACGCCATTTGTGATCGACCACACATCGTCGGCTAAGTTCATCTGCTCTGGCATTCAAGGAGCCCGCCAGGTGTTTAACAGGAAAATGCCCATATGTTCCAACCAAGTCCAGAGGCGAAGAACCTTTTGACAAAAGGTCCACGACCCCACTCCGCCTTGTTTGTTGCAATACCACATGGCAGTGGTCTTGTAAGTGAACACCTGCACTGCTTTCCCCTTGAGAGAGGGAAGGAATGCTTTCAATGCTAGTTGAACTGCTCAGAGCTCCAGATGATGGATAGAAATCCCAGTTTCCACCGGAGACCAGAGGCCTCTGATCTCTGCCTCTCCCATGTGGCCGCCCCATACCAGGAGTGGCGCATCTGTCATGACTAAGATCTGGTTGGGGAAAGGAGAGGGATCTGCCCTTGGCCAAATCCTGATTCGAAAGTCACCACTGCAGGTCTTTCGCAGTCCCCTCCAAGATCTGGACTTTGAGAGATTCCCCTGATGCTGCGCCCACTGGAACTCCAGGTCCCACTGCAGAGCCCGCATATGCCATGTGTCACTAGTAGGATGCAGGAGGCCATGAGGCCCAGCAGCCTCAGAGTCATTGTCACTGAAACCCAGAATAGAAGCTGAAATATCAGATTCATAGCCTGGACTCGCTTTTCAGGAGGATAGTCCCGAAACTGCACTGTGTCCAGAACAGCTCAGATGAAAGGGAGCATCTGAGAGGGAAGTCAGGTGTGACTTTGGCACGTTTATAGTGAACCTCAGAGTGTGCAGGTGGTTCGCCGTAGTCTGAAGGTGGGAGATGACTTTCTGGGGCATGTCGGCCTTCAACAGCCATTCGTCAGTACGGGAAGACTGAAACCCCCAACCTGCGCAGATGAGTTGCAACTACCACCATCACTTTTGTGATTACCCGAGGGATGCTGGTAAGGCCGAAGGGAAGCGCAGTGAATTGAAAGTGGTCGTGATCTACCACAAATCGTAGGTAACGTCTGTGGACAGGCAAGACGGATATGGAAATAAGCGTACTCCAAGTCCAATGATACCATTCAGTCTCCTAGGTCTAAACAGACAGGACCCGAGCCTTGGTGAGCATTTTTTACTTCTCCTTTCTGAGGAAGAGATTGAGGGCCTGGAGGTCTGGGACAGGATGTAAGCCCTTGTCCTTTTTGGGCACCAGAAAGTAGCAGGAATAAAAACCACCACCTACTTCTGGCACAGGGACCCTCTATGGCTCCCTTGGGCAAGAAAGTCGCTATTTCCTCACAGAAAAGCACCACATGATCCTCTGGTAAGTGGCCGTAGGATGGAGTCAAAGCCGGGGAGGCAATAGCCCCCTTCGGACTATCAGCAAAACCTACCTGTCTGTAGTGAAGGATTCCCAGTGGGGCAGGTGATGGCGAATCCTGCTGCCAACTGGCCTGAGATGGGGGATAGGCTAGGAAGGCTTGGAGGCTGCAGCAGGGGCAGAGGCGGACTGGGCAGACCTCTGGTTCCCTGTTCCACGAGCCCGTGAGATTCCACGTCCAAGGCCATGCAGGGGCTGAACAGCACGGGTGGCATGGTGGCTGGGAAAGGGACACAAGATGGATCCCCTTCTGTGGCCACGAAAGGGGCAAAAGGTGAACTGAAGGGGCTGAGGCCAAGGGACTGAGCCGTAGCCCAGGTGTCCTTGAACCTCTCAAGCGTCAAGTCAGCTTTGTCTCCAAAGAGAAGGGTGCCATCAAAGAGCATGTCCATATGGATCTGTTAGTGTTGTGACTGGGCCACTCACCTGAAAAGCAGGATCTCTGCAGGGACGATGGTATGGCCCATGACCTCCTGGAACACATCTTGGCACTTCCTGGTGGACACAGAAACCCCCCGCAGGTGTCCCAAAAGGAAAGGGGGAGTGGAAGAGAAAGACAAAGCACTGCCACATCTTCCCGGTCCAGCCAGGCACCCTGTATCTTCGGGGGGCAGGTCATTGTTGACAGAGTGATAGTAGAGTTAGTGCACTCAACTTCCTTGAACCTGAATCTCTCTTTACGATATGGGCATGGGAGCGGTAGAAGAACACCGGGATGCTCCAGCACTTTCCTTGGATAATAATAACTGTTGGCACAATTACTAACAATGCATTACCAAAAACCCAAACTGAGTACCATAACAATAAGTACTACGACACTAGGGCTGGCTTCACAAAGATTCACTGTTGCACACTACAATTAGAACTGTGGTTGCACTTATCATGCACAAGAAAGACAAACAAGGGCATTCATTTTATCACGTATAACTTTCTTGCATGCATAGGGTTAAACTAAAAGGAACAAAAACAAGAAATACAAATGTCTACTCTGGGTTTAAACAGTTAGGGTTGCACAGTTTGGATTCACTGTGTGTGAAAAACCCTTCAATAGCAAATTCATCAAACCTGAAACACAGGCATGAATGACAATTGCACTGTCACTTTTTGTAGTACTTGAGCGCAAACATATTTCCTGAAGCACATTTAGGCAAGTAACTACAATAATAATGTAGAATGTTCAGAAATGCATTTGTCTCTTCAAGATAAGCACTCTGCCAAAATACCAGGTCTGAAATACACCAGCTGTTCTAGGAAAGCGCGGCGCGCAAAGAAACTCTTTGGAGAATACTAGTCACTTAGCTGCAGTCTTTTCCGCAGTGATGGAGGAATGCCTGGTGTCAGCTGGTACAGGAACGAAGAAAATAATTGCCTCAAAAGTCCTGAATACGAGGATGACAGCAGGGGCTGGACTGCCAAATTAGATGCTGGGATCAGGAAGCGAAACAGCCAAGCAGGGAGGCATGCTTCACTCTGCTATTTATAGCCAATCAGGAAAGCAGTTGAGTTTCCACATGTGGATGAGTCACCACACCCAATTAGAAGCACAAGTCTACACCACACCCAAAAGTCATGCAGTGTTCACTGACCGCAACGCCAGACTGGAGGAAGAAAACATCTTCTCAAGTTGGTCCAGTCTTGGATTCCTGATCTGGAGGTGCGGAAGGGAATGCACCAGATAACAAGGATGTCTGGATAACAAGGCTCTCAGCCATGGGGTGTTGGCGCAGGAATTTAAGGTCCTTAGGGGCAGGCAAATGGCGACAAGCAATTGTCTTGTTCACAGGAGCCCCTGTGCTGTGTCTGGACGAAGTACCCAGAAGGACATCAGTGAGGGCTTCATTGAAAGTAAGGAGAGGCTCAGATGTGGTGTGGCTGAAGCACCTCCGTCAAGAGATTAGACCTGGCCAAGGACATCAGACGCCCTTGCTGACCACTATAGAATATGTGGGTTCCTCTGCCACAGCCACGGTAGGAGGAGAAAGAATGCCAGCATCTGGAGAAGTATCCAGACCACTGGCCTTGCCCAATTCCTGTGCTAAGTCCACGTTAGGGTCGTCCTGGTATTCATAAGGGACCAGGGACACTTCCAATCCTTCCCCATATTCATAGCCATTTAGAAAAGGGTCTTAATCCAACCTGGGGTGAATAGACCCCCATCTAAGAAGAGGGCGACGTTGGCCAATGTCGCTCAGACTGAGTCGTCTGGGATCAGGATCGGGTCGAGGTCGTTCTTGGGCACAACCAACGTTGGGAGTGTCAACGGCCGAGCCGGCGCAGGGGAAGGTCTCGATGGTATGACCGACATCAGTATGGATCCGGTAGCAGCTACAGAGTGGCTCTCAGAGGCTGGGGCTGCCGTCATGGAACCTGAAGGGCCCCTAGCTGAACCCCCAGGGCCTAAAGGTGCCAGAAGGGGGTCGAACTGCCCAAAAATGAGACGCAAGGCCTCATAGAATTCTTTTAATTTGGCAGGGGTCGCTTCGGCTACCGTAAAGTCAGGGAGGTGCGGAGTGGGCCTAGAAGTAGGATCTGAAGACAGAGGCCTAGCGCATCAACGCTCCTCCCGCGTTGCATCAGCGGAGCGACTGGGTGAAGTCGAAGGATGCCTAGCCTTCTTTGACTTCTTCTTACCCAAAGACTTGGAGGATGAGGAGTGGTTGTGACTCCCTGAGCGGTCTCAAGGCTTTCTTCTAGATTGAGACCGGGAGCAATGTAGAGTTGAGCGCCGGGCCACCTAAGCTTGAGGTATTGCTCCCTAAAAGCCTTCGGATGAATAGCCAGGCACTAGGAGCACGACTTCGCGTCGTGGTCGCGCTCCAGGCACCACAAACAGACCCAGTGTGGATTTGTCACCGACTCCATGCACTGACAGGCCTTGCAAGGCGTGAAACCAGTCTTTGGGGACATCCCAGATACACCAAACATTTCACCAAAAACTCAACAAAAGTGACAAAATCGGTCAAAAATTTACCAGGGTAGCTCTTTCCATAGTGAGTACACGTCAGACAGTTTGACACCTTTAGGATTGTGGCGACTTTTAAAGTGCATTTTATAAACTGTAATTGTTTTATTCTTTTGTAGGCGTGTTCTTTGTATCAGCCTGTCCCTTTTAAACTCCTTCTTTAATTTCCTTAAGCTTCTCCCATTTAGACATAATTATTCACAATTATTTTTATCACTTCCCCTTGTCCCTCCCACATTTACTACAAATTCATACATTTACCTGTGCAGAGATCTCTGCCACTAGGGCAGAGCTCTGAGAACAAAAAAGATAGGGGAGGCGGGAGTCTCTGCCTGTAGGTTTCTGGATTACATTTTGTAGTAAGTCAGTAGTTCTACAACTGTAGTAGAAAACAAAGTTGGTGAACTGGGCCTTTTGTCCTCAACTGCAGAACGATTTAGGTGTTTCATTGCCTTTTAATGTGTCCTCTAATTTGCAGTGTCTTCTTAAAGGATCCCATCCCAACTGTGATGCATTTGTTGTAATGGAGGTAGTTGGGACTTAAGGTTTGAAGTGCCTACCTTTTGTCATGTTTGTGTTTTTCCATCATTTGAACTCCTCCTAGACGTGTTTTGTTGTGAAGACTGGATTCTCCAAAGCCTAATTTACCTGCAACCACTGTTTAACCAATCTTATAGCAGTGACATTTGTCCCAAATTTGGAATCAAATGAATTGAAGGCGGCATCATTACTGTCCTAACTAAAATAGGCTATAACATCTAGTGAAAGTTAATTTCATTTTGCAATGCCAATATGCTCTCAAAGTATTGCCAACTCTTTTATATGATATCTAGTTCTGCTCTCAAAAAGGTTTGGGTTTTTTGGGTTTGAGGATGCTCTCTTCAAGATTGCTGAAGCTATAGGTGCGTAGGAGAATTATTACATACTGAATACTATTTCAGCAGTCTTTGAATGAGTTGCTCTTAATCAGCTAGGCACAGGTATGCATAAATGCCCTTACGTCTCAAGAATGCTGCTACTACTGCCAAGCACTTTGTGCATATTTGGTGCTGACTTCATTCTAAGTTGGCAATACTCGGAACTGGTAACGTATACTGTACTTTAAAAACACAAAAAATATTGTGTGAGCAGAATGCATGAGGATGTTGAAATGTGCCATCTGGATATACTGCTCCTGTGGAAATGGTATGACATCCTGCAGAAGTATTATATGGAATGTCTGCATCTTGACATTTCTTTAGAAAGCACAAATCCACGACAGGTTTGACTGTTAAGCCTTGAAAGTATACTAGGGAAATAGACTAACCTCTTTCTCTTGATGTGCCTTCTCTTTTGTTACAGCCCTTGAATGTCCTGCAGCAAAACACTTATGTAATCTCTTATGATTTTTTCTCGTTTTGATTGTATTGGGGATGGTCTGGGATAAACTCTATACAATAACTTTTTTGCAACACTCAGGAACCACTTTTCTGTTAAAACGGACTCACACAGTCTTAGGTAATTTTGATTCTCTACAATGCATATTTTATATGTTGGGGAGAGTCCTGACTGAGTGTCTGATGTTACAATTTGAAACTCTTGAGACTTCAATTTTACCACGGTCTTGGCCCAGAATGTTTGGTTTGTGTGTGGTTGTCCTTGTTGTCACTGCCCCATATGTATAAAAGTAAAGTCTAAGCCTTGTCTTTGAAAATCTGAGTGGGATACGTCTAAACTGTCTACCTTGATCTCTTCTGTCAGAAGAAACAGATATTTTATAGAACCATCTTAGATATAGAGCTCCCATGGTTACTACAGTGAAATTTGCTTTTTTCATAAATGTTACATTTTTCATCTACGAAGTGGTAAACACATGTTCTCCTGAGTGAGTAGCAAGTAAACTGCAGTACTGTACTTATGATTTAAGGCTAGAAGCATTCAAAGGGTGTCTCACCCTAAAACTACACCTATTGCTAATGACTTGCTTGGTGTATCTGTTGAATCCAACTAGGACTTTAGGCATGTATTTGAAATTATTCGTCCCTCTTCAGTCAAACATTTACCTCCCTTTCAAATTTCTTCTGGCAAGTATACACTCTATCTGCCATCTCACCCACTGTTGATGGGCTTACCCGCTGAATAAAGCTTTGGAGTTTACAATCCACCACAGTGTTGCAGCTGCTCTTTCAATGCTACAACCTACTGCATTAAGACGGCTACAACTTTTGTCGGTTAGAAGTCCCTTAGTAGAAGAATTTTGAGATCTCCTGACTGTAGACATTGTAAATGAATCTTGATCCGTTTGTGACTGGATGTGCTGTGGGTCCTCTGAGTATGTGCCAAGGGTCCTTTGTAGGAGATTTATCTTTTTGTAAAAAATTTTGACTTACAGCTTTAACATGGCTTCTTTCTTTTTTTTTTTTCTTTTTTTTTTTTAAAACAAACCTCATTGCCGTGCCGATTTTCAGTAGTTAAAATCTGATTTTTCCAATGTGATGTCATAATTGTTTCTAAACAAATCCTCTTCTTGTCTCCACCGGCTGTACATCAAAGATTTCAGCTGCTCTTTAATGACTGAGTGATATAAACTGATACTCTTTAGTGGGGATGGTCTGTTTGGGCATAAATCCACGTCTCTCTGGGGACAAGTCATCCAAGTCTTTACAAAGTCTGCTCTTCTGGATCATATGTAGCGTAATCTGTCAAGCCCTGTGGATTTTCAAATACATCTATGTTGATTCCTAGTTTTTCCCAAAACTGATATACATGGGAAAAATGCTGCCTGAGGCCTAATGTTTTAATTTTCTGTTAGTATTTTGAATCCTCCCTCCATCTTTTGATCCAAATCAGCAGAGTAACTTTTTAAACAAAGAGAACTGCACAGTTTAAAGTGTTTTTTTATCTTCATCACTGTTAGTGACTAAACTCAAGTATTCTACATGTCTTTTCTCTAGTGATAATTGTCCCTGTTTGCCCTCAATCACTCTTCAACGTTGTTATAGTATTTCTCGGGGGTGCCCTTTTTTCGGAACACCCCCCTCACTTCCTCCCACCAGCTTTTGCAAAGCCTGTATCCTTTGTGTATTTGAATATGCTAGGGTTTTTTGCACATTTAAAATAGCACATAGGTAAGGTTGTACTTGTGCTGGTTGAAGGTGAGATTTCTGGTAATTGAGAGTGAACCTTAGTGTATGTAGGGTCTCTATTACGTACTGAGTGTGTTGTTGGCATTGTATAAATTGCTTGATTTTATTACCCAATTGTCTAGATATGGAAAGACATGAATGTGTTGCCTTCTTAGGTAGGCTGCCACTACTGCTAGACATTTTGTGAACACTCTTGGAGCTTTATGTCAAATGGCAGAACTTTGAATGGATAATGTTTTCCTGCTATGACGAACCTGAGGTATTTTCTGTGAGCTGGATGGATGGGTATATGACAATTTTGAGGTCTAAAGCAGTCACGTAATCTTGTTTTTGTAGAAGTGGAATGACGTCCTGCAGAGCTATCATGTGAATGTGTTCTGACAGGATGTGTAGATTCAGAGGTCTGAGATCTAGGATTTGCCTGAGAGTGCCATCCTTTTTGGGGATAAGGAAGTATAGTGAGTATACTCCTGTTCCTTGTTGAGAATATGGGACCAATACTATTGCTTGTTTTAGTAGTAGCGATTGTACTTCTTGTTGTAATAGAACGTTGTGTTCTGGGGACAATCTGTGGCAACGTGGGGGAATATTTGGAGGGGTAGAAATCAATTCTAGGCAATAGCCATTGAGGATAATTGACAAGACCCAATGGTCGGTGGTGATGTTTTGCCAATGAGAGTGCGATTGCTGTAGTCTTCTCCCCACAGGAGATGTGGGGAGTTGAGGGATGGTAAATAAGTCACTGTTTGGATGGTGTAGTGGCTTGCTTAGAGGTTTGGAACGTGCCTCTGTTTCTAAAATATTGGCCTCTGTAAGACCCTCTAAATCCCCCTCTCTGATATTGTTGCTGCTGTGGTCCCTGCTTTGCCTGGGAGGTAGAGGCTTCAGAGGATTGTGGTTTGAATCCTCCCCTAAATTGTTGCCCGTGAAAGAGCCTCTATACGGTGTTGTGTATAATGCTCCCATTGCTATGGCATAGTCTTTTCTCAGTTTTTCTATGGTTGTATCGACCTCAGGATCAAACAAATGTTTTTTGTCAAAAGGCATGTTAAGTACTGCCTGTTGAATTTCTGGTTTAACACCAGAAGAACATAGCCATGCATGCCGCCTTATAGTAATGGCAGTATTGACACTTCAGGCAGCTGTGTCTGCAGCATCAAAGGTAGACCGTATCTGGTTATTTCTTATGGCCTAGTCCTCTTCTACAATTTGCTGGGCCCTTTTCTGATGTACCTCTGGGAGGTGCTGTAGGAGTTCCTGCATCTCAACCCAGTGGGCTCTATCGTATCTGGCTAGAGGTGCTTGCGAATTTGCAATTTGCCATTGATTGGCCGCCTGTGTGGCCACTCTCTTGCCAGCAGCATCAAATTTCATACTTTACTTATCAGGGGAAGGAGCATCCCCTGGGGATTGGCTATTAGCCCTCTTTCTAGCTGCACTCACTACCACTGAACCTAGAGGAACTTGGTGTGTGATATAATCTGGGTCTGTAGGAGCAGGTTTGTATTTTTTGTCAATACGTGGATGTAAGGAAATGGCTCCCTGTTGCAGTTACCTCCCACTTTTTGCCTGATACTGATGCTGACTTGACTGAGAAGTGCGCTGTGACCCTGCTAACCACGCCCCACAACCAGTGTTCTTTCACCTAAAATGTACCATTGTTTCCACAATTGGCACACCCCTGGCACACAGATAAGTCCCTTGAAAAAGGTACCAGTGGTACCAAGGGCCCTGTGACCAGGGAAGGTCCCTGAGGGCTGCAGCATATGTTGTGCCACCCTAAGGGACCCCTCACCTAACACATGCACACTGCCATTGTATATTGTGTGTGTTGGTGGGGAGAAAAAGGCAAAGTCGACATGGCATCCCCCTCAGGATGCCATGCCCACAAAATACTGCCTGTGGCAAAGGTAAGTCACCCCTCTAGCAGGCCTTACAGCCCTAAGGCAGGGTGCACTATACCACAGGTGAGAGCATAGCTGCATGAGCAATATGCCCCTACAGTGTCTAAGTCTATTCTTAGACCTTGTAAGTGCAGTGTGGCCATATTAAGTATTTGGTCTGGGAGTTTGTCAAAAACGAACTCCACAGCTCCATAATGGCTACACTTAATACTGGGATGTTTGTTATCAAACTTCTCAGAATAATAAACCCACACTGATGCCAGTGTTGGATTTATTAAAGAATGCACACAGAGGGCATCTTAGAGATGCCCCCTGTATTTTACCCAATCCTTCAGTGCAGGACTGACAGGTCTGTGCCAGCCTGCTGCTGAGAGACGAGTTTCTGCCCCCCAGGGGTGAGAGACTTTGTGCTGTCTGAGGCCAGAAACAAAAGCCTGCACTGGGTGGAGATGCTTAACACTTCCCCCTGCAGGAACTGTAACACCTAGCAGTGAGCCTCAAAGGCTCAAGCTTCGTGTTGCAATGTCCCAGGGCACTCCAGCTAGTGGAGATGCCCGCCCCCTAGACACAGCCCCCACTTTTGGCGGCAATGTCCAGGGAAGATAATGAGAAAAACTAAGGAGTCACCCACCAGTCAGGACAGCCCCTAAGGTGTCCTGAGCTGAGGTGACCCCTGCCTTTAGAAATCCTCCATCTTGTCTGGAGGAATCCCCCAATAGGATCAGGGATGTGCACCCCTCCCCACAGGGAGGAGGCACAAAGAGGGTGTAGCCACCCTCAAGGACAGTAGCCATTGGCAACTGCCCTCCCAGACCTAAACACCCCCCTAAATTCAGTATTTAGGGGCACCCCAGAACCTACGAGACTAGACTACTGCAACCTTAACAAGAAGGACTGCTGACCTGAAGCCCTGCAGTGAAGACGGAGATGACAACTGCTTTGGCCCCAGCCCTAACGGCCTGTCTCCCAACTTCGAAGAAAACTGCAACAGTGACTCATCCAACAGGGACCAGCGACCTCTGAAGCCTCAGAGGACTGCCCTGCAACCAAGGACCAAGAACCTCCCGTGAACAGCGGCCCTGTTCAACAATCTGCAACTTTCTTGCAACAAACAAACAACTTTAAGTACTTCACGTTTCCCGCCGGAAGCGTGAGACTTTCCACTCTGCACCAGACACCCCCGGCACGACCTGCAGAAAACCAACACTACAAGGACTCCTCCCCAGCGACTGCAAGCCCATGAGTAACCAGAGACAACCCCCTGAACCCCCACAGCGACGCCTGCAGAGGAAATCCAAAGGCTCCCCCTGACCGCGACTGCCTGTAACAAGGGAACCGACGCCTGGAACCACCACTGCACCCGCAGCCCCCAGGACCTGAAGGAACCAAACTCCAGTGCAGGAGCGACCCACAGGCGACCCTCTGCCTAGCCCAGGTGGTGGCTAACCCGAGGAGCCCCCCCCCCGTGCCTGCCTGCATCGTCGAATAGACCCCCGGGTCTCCCCATTACTTCCTATCTAAAACCCGACGCCTGTTTGCACTCTGCACCTGGGCTGCCCCTGTGCCGCTGAGGGTGTACTTTCTGTGCCTGCTTGTGTGTCCCCCAGTACCCTACAAACCCCCCCCCCTGGTCAGCCCGAGGACCCGGGTACTTACCTGCTGGCAGACTGGAACCGGGACACCCCTGTTCTCCATTGAAGCCTATGTGTTTTGGGCACCACTTTGACCTCTGCACCTGACTGGCCCTGAGCTGCTGGTGTGGTAACTTTGGGGTTGCTTTGAACCCCCAACGGTGGGCTACCTTGGACCCAACTTTGGGACTTGTGTTTTACTTACATGCAAACTTAACCTTTACTTACCTCCCTCAGGAACTGTTGATTTTTGCACAGTGTTCACTTTTAAAATAGCTTATTGCCATTTTTACAAAGACTGTACATGATATTGTGATTATTCAAAATTCCTAGAGTACCTAAGTGAAATACCTTTCATTTGAAGTATTACTTGTAAATCTTGAACCTGTGGTTCTTAAAATAAACTAAGAAAATATATTTTTCTATATAAAAACCTATTGGCCTGGAATTTGTCTTTGAGTGTGTGTTCCTCACTTATGGCCTGTGTGTGTACAACAAATGCTTAACACTACCCTCTGATAAGCCTACTGCTCGACCACACTACTACAAAATAGAGCATTAGAATTATCTCTTTTTGCTACTATCTTACTTCTAAGGGGAACCCTTGGACTCTGCACACTATTTCTTACTTTGAAATAGTATATACAAAGCCAACTTCCTACAGCGGAGTAACTACTCTAGCTTTGACTGGCTCATAAAAAAATGTGGTCTGCATGTTTGACCATTCCAGGTAACATAGGAAGGCACGGATTTCAGTGTAGCCATTATGGAACTGTGGAGTTCGTGTTTGACAAACTCCAAGATCATATACTCTTATAGCTACCCTGCACTTACAATGTACAAGGTTTTGCTTAGACACTGTAGGGGCATAGTGCTCATGCACATATGCCCTCACCTCTGGTATAGGTTTGTAAGGCCTGCTAGAGGGGTGACTAACCTATGCCACAGGCACTGAGGCTGGCATAGCACTCCGAGGGGAGTGCCATGTCGACTTAGTCATTTTCTCCTCACCATCACACACAAGCTATGAGTGTAGGAAGTTGGCACTGTATGTACTATTTCAAAGTAAGAAATAGCATGCATAGAGTCCGAGGGTTCCCCTTAGAGGTAAGATAGTGGCAAAAAGAGATAATTCTAATACTCTATTTTGTGGTAGTGTGGTCGAGCTGTAGGCTTATCAGAGGGTAATGTTAAGCATTTGTTGTACACACACAGGCAATAAATGAGGAACACACACTCAAAGACTTACTTCAGGCCAATAGGTTTTTATATAGAAAAAAATCTTCTCTTAGTTTAAGAACCACAGGTTCAAGATTTACAATCAATACTTTAAATGAAAGGTATTTCACTCAGGTATCATAGGAACTTTGAATCAGCAAAATAGCATGTACAGTTTTGGCAAAAATGGCAATAAGCTATTTTAAAACTAGACAGTGCAAATTTCAACAGTTCCTGGGGAGGTAAGTAATTGTCAAGTTCACAGGTAAGTAAACCACTTACAGGGTTCAAAGTTGGGTCCAAGGTAGCCCAACGTTGGGGGCTCAGGGCAACCCCAAAGTTACCACACCAGCAGCTCAGGGCCGGTCAGGTGCAGAGGTCAAAGTGGTGCCCAAAACGCATATGCTTCAATGGAGAAGGGGGTGCCCCGGTTCCAGTCTGCCAACAGGTAAGTGCCCGCGACTTCGGGGGGCAGACCAGGGGGGTTTTGTAGGGCACAGGGGGGTGGGGGGGGGGTGAAGGGGGGGGACACAAGTCAGCACAAAAAGTACACCCTCAGCGACACGGGGGCGGCCAGGTGCAGAGGGCAAACAGGCGTCGGGTTTGCAATAGGTTTCAATGGGAGACCCAGGGGTCTCTTCAGCGAAGCAGGCAGGCAAGGGGGGGGGAGCTCCTCGGGGTAGCCACCACCTGGGCAAGGGAGAGGGCCACCTGGGGGTCGCTTCTGCACTGGAGGTCGGATCCTTCAGGTCCTGGGGGCTGCGGGTGCAGTGTCTTTACCAGGCGTCGGATTCTTTGAAGCAGGCAGTCGCGGTCAGGGGGAGACTCTGGATTCCCTCTGCAGGCGTCGCTGGAGGGGGCTCAGGGGGGTCAACTCTGGCTACTCACAGGGCCACAGTCTTCCTGTAGTGTTGTTTCTCCGCAGGTCAAGCCAGGGGTGTCGGGTGCAGAGTGGAAAGTCTCACGCTTCCGGCAGGAAACGTGTTGTCTTTAAAAATTGCTTCTTTGTTGTAAAGTTGCAGTTTCTTTGGAACAGAGGCGCTGTCCTCGGGAGTTCTTGGTCCTTTTAGATGCAGGGTAGTCCTCTGAGGCTTCAGAGGTCGCTGGACTCTGGGGGACGCGTCGCTGATGCAGTTTTTCTCGAAGTGGGGAGACAGGCCGGTAGGGCTGGGGCCTGAGCAGTTGGTGTCTCAGTCTTCTCTGCAGGGCTTCAGGTCAGCAGTCCTTCTTCGTCTTCAGGTTGCAGGAATCTAGTTGCCTAGGTTCTGGGGGCCCCTAAACACTCAATTTCGGGGTGTGTTTAGGTCTGGGGGGTTAGTAGCCAATGGCTACTAGCCCTGAGGGTGGCTACACCCTCTTTGTGCCTCCTCCCTGAGGGGAAGGGGTACATCCCTAATTCTATTGGGGGAATCCTCCATCTGCAAGATTGAGGATTTCTAAAAGTCAGAGTCACCTCAGCTCAGGACACCTTAGGGGTTGTCCTGACTGGCAAGTGACGACTCCTTGTTTTTCTCAGGGGGCGGGCATCTCCACTAGCTGGAATGCCCTGTGGCGCTGTAACAAAGGGGGTGAGCATTTGAGGCTCACCGCCAGGTGTTACAGCTCCTGCAGGGGGAGGTTAGAAGCACCTCCACCCAGTACAGGCTTTGTTACTAGCCACAGAGTGACAAAGGCACTCTCCCCATGTGGCCAGCAACATGTCTGGTGTGTGGCAGGCTGGTAAAACTAGTCAGCCCACACTGGAAGTCGGGTATGTTTTCAGGGGGCATCTCTAAGATGCCCTCTGGGTGTATTTCACAATAAAATGTACACTGGCATCAGTGTGCATTTATTGTGCTGAGACGTTTGGTACCAAACTTCCCAGTTTTCAGTGTAGCCATTATGGTGCTGTGGAGTTCGTTTGCCAGACTCCCAGACCATATACTCTTATGGCTACCCTGCACTTACAATGTCTAAGGTTTTGCTTAGACACTGTAGGGGCATAGTGCTCATGCGCGTTTGCCCTCACCTATGGTATAGTGCACCCTGCCTTAGGGCTGTAAGGCCTGCTAGAGGGGTGACTTATCTATGCCATGGGCAGTGTGTGGTTGGCATGGCACCCTGAGGGGAGTGCCATGTCGACTTAGTCATTTTATCCCCACCAGCACACACAAGCTGGCAAGCAGTGTGTCTGTGCTGAGTGAGGGGTCCCTAGGGTGGCATAAGACATGCTGCAACCCTTAGAGACCCTCCCTGGCATCAGGGCCCTTGGTATTGTGGAGACAAAGGTACACGTTAGGGAAAGAACACTGGTGCTGGGGCCTGGTTAGCAGGGTCCCAGCACACTTTCAATCAAAACTTATCAGCAAAGGCAAAAAGTTACGGGGTAACCATGCCAGGGAGGCATTTCCTTACGCAACCCCCCCCCCATAAACGAAAGAGGATGAGAATAACCTTTCCCAAGAGAGTCTTCACTTTCTAAGTGGAAGAACCTGGAAAGGCCATCAGCATTGGCATGGGAAGTCCCAGGGCTGTGTTCCACTACAAAGTCCATTCCCTGTAGGGATATGGACCACCTGAACAATTTAGGGTTTTCTCCTTTCATTTGCATTAGCCATCTGAGAGGTCTGTGGTCAGTTTGAATTATGAAGTGAGTACCAAAAAGGTATGGTCTCAACTTCCTCAGGGACCAGACCACAACAAAGGCCTCCCTCTCAATGGCACTTCAACGCTGCTCCCTGGGGCGTAACCTCCTGCTAATAAAAGCAACAGGCTGGTCAAGGCCATCATAATTGGTTTGGGACAGGACTGCTTCTATCCCATGTTCAGAGGCATCTGTCTGCACTATGAACTGCTTAGAGTAATCTGGAGCTTTCAAAACATGGTGCTGTACACATTGCTTGCTTCAGGGTGTCAAAGGCCTTTTGACAGTCCACGATCTAGTTCACTTTCTTGGGCATTTTCTTGGAGTTAAGTTCTGTGAGGGGGGTCACTACTGACATATTGCTTCACAAACTTCCTACAGTACCCAGTCAAGCCAAGGAATGCCCTGACTTGAGTCTGGGTTTTTGGAGCTAAGCAGTCCAGAATAGTCTGGATCTTGGGTTGGAGTGGCCGAACCTAGCCTCCACCTACAAGGTGTCCCAAGTAAACCACAGTACCCTGCCCTATCTGACATTTAGATGCCTTGATAGAGAGGCCTGCTGCTTGCAGGGCCTGCAGAACCTTCTTCAGGTGGACCAGGTGAGCCTGCCAGTTGGAGCTAAAGACAGCAATATCATCAAGATAAGCTGCACTAAAGGACTCCAAGCTAGCAAGGACTTGATTCACCAACCTTTGGAAGGTGGCAGGGGCATTCTGTAAGCCAAAGGGCATCACAGTAAACTGGTAGTGCTCATCAGGTGTAGAGAATGCTGTTTTCTCTTTTGCTCCTGGCGCCATTCTTATTTGTCAGTACCCTGCTAAGACAAGTCAAAGGTACTTAAGTATTTGGCAGCACCCAATTGATCAATCAGCTCATCTGGCCTTGGAATGGGGTGACATCTGTCTTGGTGACAGAATTAAGCCCTCTGTAGTCCACACAAAACCTCATCTCTCTCTTGCCATCTTTTGTGTGAGGTTTGGAGACCAAAACCATTGGGCTAGCCCAGGGACTGTCAGAGTGCTCAATCACTCCCAACTCCAGCATCTTGTGGACTTCCAATTTGATGCTTTCCTTAACTTGATCAGACTGTCTGAATATTTTGTTTTTGACAGGCATGCTTTCTCCTGTGTCCACATCATGGGTACACAGGTGTGTCTGACCAGGGGTTTGGGAAACAAAACTCAGCAAACTGCTGGAGAACTTGCCTGCAGTCAGCCTGCTGTTGGCCAGAGAAGGTGTCTGAATAAATCACTCCATCTACTGTGCCATCCTGAGGGTCAGTGGAGAGAAGATCAGGGAGAGGTTAACTCTCAGCTTCCTGGTCCTCATCTGTAACCATTAACATGTTTACATCTGCCCTATCATGGAAGAGTTTGAGGCGATTAACATGGATCACCCTCTTGGGGGTCCTGCTAGTGCCTAGGTCCACCAGGTATTTGACCTGACTCTTCTCTTCTAGGACTGGGTAAGGGACACTCCATCTGTCCTGAAGTGCCCTGGGAGCCACAGGCTCCAGAACCCAGACTTTCTGCCCTGGCTGAAACTCAACCATAGCAGCCTTTTGGTCATACCACATCTTCTGGATTTGTTGGCTGGCCTCAAGGTTTTTGCTTGCCTTTTCAATGTACTCTGCCATCCTTGAACGTAGGCCTAGTACATAGTCCACCACATCTTGTTTAGGCTCATAGTGAGGTCTCTCCCATCCTTTTTTTACAAGAGCTAGTGGTCCTCTAACAGGATGGCCAAGCAGAAGTTCAAAGGGGGAAAACGCTACTCCCTTCTGAGGCACCTCTCTGTAGGCGAAAAGCAGGCATGGCAAGAGGACATCCCCTCTCCTTTTTAGTTTTTCAGGGGGCCCCATGATTATGCCATTTAATGTCTAGTTAAATCTCTCAACAAGACCATTGGTTTGTGGATGGTATGGGGTGGTGAATTTTTAAGTCACCCCACACTCATTCCACATGTGTTTTAGGTAAGTTGACATGAAGTTGGTACCTCTGTCAGAAACCACTTCCTTAGGAAATCCCACTCTGGTAAAAATACCAATGAGTGCTTTGGCTACTGCAGGGGCAGTAGTGGACCTAAGGGGAATTGCCTCAGGGTACCTAGTAGCATGATCCACTACTACCAGGATATACTGATTCCCTGATGCTGTGGGAGGTTCAATTGGACCCACTATATCCGCTCCCACTCTTTCAAAGGGGACCTCCACCACTAGGAGTGGAATGAGGTGGGGGGGCCTTTCGATGGCCACCTGTCTTACCACTGGCTTGACAGGTGACACAGGAGGCATAAAACTCCTTTACCTTCTGGGACATATTGGGCCAATAGAAATGGTTGACTAACCTCTCCCATGTCTTGGTTTGTCCCAAATGCCCAGCAAGGGGAATGTCATGGGCTAAGGTCAGAATGAACTCCCTAAACTCCTGAGGTACTACCACTCTCCTAGTGGCACCAGGTTTGGGATCTCTTGCCTCAGTGTAAAAGAGCCCATCTTCTCAATAGACCCTGTGTGTTCCACTGACAATCCTTTTTTCTTGTTCAGCTGCTTGCTGTCTTAGGCATTCAAGAGAGGGACAAGATTCTTGCCCCTTGCACAGCTGTTCACTTGAAGGTCCCCCTGGGCCCCAGAGCTCAACCTGGTAAGGATCTAGTTCCTTGGACTCAGTTCCCTCAGGGGATAGAACTTCTTCCTGAGAAGAGAGGTTCTGTTTCTTTTTCTGTGTTGAAGCTGGTTCCCCAGTCTTCTTTCCTTTTCTCTTGGAAGGTTGGGCCATTATTCCAGACTCCAACACTTTTTTCACCCTGAACCCTGCACTGTGCCCAAGTCTTGACACACACCAGTTCAGGGATACCCAGCATGGCTGCATGGGTTTTGACTTCAACCTCAGCCCATGCTGAGGACTCCAGATAATTTCCAAGCAGACATTCTACTGGTATAGCAGGAGAGACTGCCACCTGTTTCAGGCCAGTGACCCCTCCCATTCTAAAGTTACCATTGCCATGGGATGTACTTTAGTCTGATTGTCAGCATTGGTGACTGGATTAGTTTGTCCAGTCAGGTATTGTCCTGGGGAAACCAGTTTGTCACCATAGTGACACTGGCACCTGTATCCCTCAGTGCTTCTACTCTAGTCCCATTAAGAGATGCTGTCTGTATTTTTGCATGTTAGGCGGCCAGGCAGCTAGTAAGGCTAGGTTCACCCCACCCTCTGAGACTAATGTAGCTTCAGTGTGAACCCTGATTTGCTCTGAGCACACTGTTGATCCCACTTGGAGACTGGCTATTCCATTGCTAACTGGAGTAATAGTTGTTGTGGAACCTTTCTTGGGGCAGGCCTTGTCTTCAGTGTGGTGTCCATGCTGGTTACAGCTGCAACACCAGGCCTTTTTGGGGTCAAAGTTTTTACCCTTGTACCCAAATGAGGATTGTGAAGAGGCTTTGGACCCACCCTCCTGTGCAGGTTTTTGGGGCCCTGCAGAAGACTCTCTACTTTTTCCCTTGGATGTCTCAACACACTTCCCCTGGGGAGGCTTTGTGACCCCTTTCTTTTGGTCACCCCCTGTGGAATTCTTGGTCACCCTAGTCTTGACCCAGTGGCCTGCCTTCTTTCCCAATTCTTGTGGAGAAATTGGACCTAGGTCTACCAGATGCTGATGCAGTTTATCATTGAAAGATGTCTTTCATAAACAATTTATACAGCTCTTCATAATCATTTACACCACTGTCATTAGTCCAACCATCTAGTGTTTTGACTGAGTAGTCAACAAAGTCAACCCAGGTCTAGCTCGAGGATTTTTGAGCCCCCCTGAACCTAATCCTGTACTCTTCAGTTGAGAATCCAAAGCCCTCAATAAAAGTTGCCTTCATAAGGTCATAGGATTCTGCATCCTTACCAGAGAGTGTGAGGAGTCTATCCCTACACTTTCCAGTGAACATTTCCCAAATCCCTACACTTTCCAGTGAACATTTCCCAAAGGAGGGCACCCCAGTGAGATCTGTTTACTTTTCTGGTTGCACAAGCCCTCTCAAAAGCTGTGAACCATTTCGTGATATCATCACCATCTTCATATTTTGTTACAATCCCTTTGGGGATATTTAGCATGCCAGAACTTTCTCTGACCCTATCTATGTTGCTGCCACCACTGATGGGAGCTAAACCCATCTCTTGTCTTTCCCTTTCTATGGCTAGGAGCTGTCTCCAAAGCCAATCTTTTGGCCATCCTGGCTAACTGTAGGTCATCTTCATTGAGGCTGTCCTCAATGTTTCCAGAGTTACTGGTCTCCCCTGTGGAAGAACCAGTATCTCTGACTATCACTTGTGGAGTCAGAGTTTGAGGGACCCTTGCCTCCTAAACTAGGAGAGGAGGGAGGGAATCATCCTCCTGGTCACTAGCTTCCCCCTCTGAAGGATTATCCTCAGAGGGGTGGTCCTTTGCAAACACTGCCAAAAGCTCCTGGAGCTTAACTTTGGTAGGGTTGGACCCAGATTTTCATATTTTATAGCTTACAGAGAGTCCTTATCTCGGACATCCCTAGATGCAGGTAAGGGGTGAGGTTGAGTTCCACCACCATCTCTTCTGTGATAGACATTATTTTTCTAAAAGTAGGGATACTTTTTAAGAATCTAAAACTATTTCTAGAAGTTAAATCCAAAATTTTACAAACTTTTAAACTCTAAATGAAATGCTAACAGTGACTTACACAAGGCCCTAACAGGTCTTTAAAAAATTTGGAAAAATAGCTCACATTTTTAAAATCAGTTTCTAATGACAATTTTTGGAATTTGTGTGCTCAGGTATTGGCTGAGTAGTCCAGCAAATGCAAAGTCTTAGACCCCACCGCTGATCGACCACTGTGGGAAGCTGGCACTGTATATACTATTTCAAAGTAAGAAATAGTGTGCACAGAGTCCAAGGGTTCCCCTTAGAGGTAATTTAGTGGCAAAATTAGATAATTCTAATGCTCTATTTTGTGGTAGTGTGGTCGAGCAGTAGGCTTATCAGAGGGTAGTGTTAAGCTTTTGTTGTACACACACAGGCAATAAATGAGGAACACACAATCAAAGACAATTCCAGGCCAATAGGTTTTTATATAGAAAAATATATTTTCTTAGTTTATTTTAAGAACCACAGGTTCAAGATCTGAAGTAGATGCATAGAATGCAAGGCACTCCACACAGGTAAGTTAGGAACTTTGAATAAAAGCAGTATCATATACAGTCTTTGTTGAAATGGCAGTAAGCTATTTTAAAAACGGACAGTGCAAAAATCAATAGTTCCACATCCGACTTCCAGTGTGGGGCTGACCAGTTTCTGCCAGCCTGCCACAACCAGACGAGTTGCTGGCCACATGGGGAGAGTGCCTTTGGCACTCTGTGGTCAGGAACAAAGCCTGCACTGGGTGGAGGTGCTTCACACCTCCCCCTGCAGGATCTGTAACACCTGGCAGTGAGTCGCAAAGGCTCACCCCCTTTGTTACAGTGCCCCAGGGCAGCCCAGCTAGTGGAGATGCCCGCACCTCTGACCACTGCCCCCACTTTTGGCGGCAAGGCTGGAGGAGATAATGAGAAAAACAAGGCGGAGTCACCCACCAGTCAGGACAGCCCCTAAGGTACCCTGAGCTGAGGTGACCCCTGCCTTTAGAAATTCTCCATCTTAGTTTTGGAGGATTCACCCAATAGGATTAGGGATGTGCCTCCCTCCCTACAGGGAGGAGGCACAAAGAGGGTGTAGCCATACTCCAGGACAGTGGCCATTGGCTACTGCCCTCCCAGACCTAAAACACACCCCTACATCTAGTATTTAGGGGCACCCCAGAACCCAGGAAATCAGATTCCTGCAATCTGAACTACAAAGGGCTGCTGACCTACAAGCCTGCACAGACTACGGACGACGACAACTGCTTTGGCCCCAGCCCTACCAGCCTGTCTCCAGAGTCGAAAACCTGCAACCAGCGACACATCCAACAGGGACCAGCGGCCTCTGTTAAGCATTTGTTGTACACACACAGGCAATAAAATGGGAACACACACTCAAAGACTTAACTCCAGGCCAATAGTTTTTATATAGAAAAAAATATTTTCTTATTTTATTTTAGTACCACAACGTTCAAGATTTGAGGTAAGTACATAAAATGCAAGGCACTTCACACAGGTAGGTATAGAATTTTGATTCAAATCAGTAGAAAACACAGTTTTGGTTAAAATGGCAATAAGCTATTTTAAAAGTGGACACAGTGCAAAAATCAACAGTTCCTGTGGGAGGAAAGTTTAGTACGTTTTCTCAAGTAAAACACTTACACAGTCAGTCTCCTGGGAAAAGGCAGCCCACAGTTGGGGGTTCAAGGCAACCCCAAAGCCACTGCACCAGCAACACTGGGCCGGTCAAGTGCAGAGGTCAAAGGATGGCCCTGTGAGGAACAGGGGTGTTCTGGGTCCCAGTCTGCTAGCAGGTAAGTGCCTGCGTCCTCAAGGAGCAGACCAGGGGGGTTTTGTAGAGCACTGGGGGTGCACACAAGCACAAAAAACACACCCTCAGTGGCACAGGGGCGGCAGGGTGCAGTGTGCAAACTAGGTGTCAGGTTTGCTATAGAAAAAAATAGAGGGACCCGGGGGTCAGTCTGGCAATGCAGGCAGGGCACAAGGGGGCTTCTCGGGCCAGCCACCAACTGGGCTAGGATGGGGGCCGTCTGCTGGTCACTCCTACACTGGTAGGTGGTTCCTCTTGGTCCTGGGGGCTGCGGTGCAGTGCTTGGTCCAGGCGTCGGGTTCCTTTGTTACCAGGCAGTCACAGTCAGGGGGAGACTATGAATCCTCTATGCAGGCGTCGCCGTGGGAGTGCAGGGAGGTCGACTCAGGGTGTCCATGTCGTTGGAGTCACCTGAGAGCCCTCTCTGCAGTGTTGGTTGTCCTGGACTCAAGCAGAGGGCGTCAGGTGCAGAGTGTGAAGACTCACGCTTCTGGCGGGAAGTGAGAGTCTCTTCAAAAGTTGTTTCAAAGTTGCAAGTTTGTTGCAGTTTCTGAACAGTGCCGCTGTTCTCGGGAGGTTCTTGGTCCTTTGAGTGCAGGGCAGTCCTCTGAATCCCCAGAGGTCGTTGGTCCCGCTGGATGCATCGCTGTGCAGGTTCTTTGTCAAGTGCGCATGTCAACATATCTAATAAAAGTGCATGTGTACCCGTTCCATTAAAACCATAATTCCCTTTTCAAATTAGTACTTAAACTAACCATTCTATATCCTCCTCATGGACTTGTGAATCATGAATAGTACTCTGTTGTAATAAACTCTTTTCTCACTGCAGAAGGGTATGGAGGTCCTCCTTTATGTTTAGACCCCCTGGTACTAGGATTTTAATGTGTTAGTGTTTTATAATAAAAAGGTGCTCATTTGTGGGACTTTATATTTATTTACTATATATATATATTTATATATATGAGTGTATGTTCGATGGCATGTGTAGCTGAAGATACACATGCTATGCATTATCCCGCCATCTGGTGTTGGGCTCGGACTGTTACAAGTTCTTTTTCTTAGAAGTCTTTTCAGAGTCACAGGATCGAATGATTCCTCCTTTCGGTCATACTGCGCATGGGCATCGACTCCATTGTTAGACTGTTTTCTTTCCGCTGTCAGGTTCGGATGTGTTTCCTCTCCCTCCGAGATTTTGAATTGGAAACTGTAGAAAACTCCTTTAATCGTCTGTATTGTTTCGATCGCGTTTCCATCTAGCCTCGAACCGATAGTACAGTCGGAATCTTGATTTCGCCCTTCTGGGTGCGTGCGCCTGACTCAGGCTTGTTCGGGCCTACCACGTGGAAGCCTGATGGATCGGATTCCATTTCAAGTCTGCCCTTGGTGCCGCGCAAAGTTTTCCTACACAGACCAACACCTGGTTTGTAATCTGTGTCTTTCTCCCGATCATAAAGAAGATAGTGAGGCCTGTCTATCGTTTTGATCCAAGAAGACCCTGCGGGATAGGAGAACCAGAAGGTTAGAGATGCCGTCGAAAAGTACAGAACATCTTGACGTCATAGAAGAACATCCGAGACACCAACTCCGAACAAGAATCTGAAGAAGATAGGCCTATCACTGCTGGACAGCACGTGTGTACATCTGCCCCAACGCCCATATATAAAAAAACTTTGAAGGCTTTGTGTAGGGAAATGCCTCCCTTGGCATGGTTACCCCCTAACTTTTTTCCTTTTGGTGAATGCCAGTTATGATTGAAAGTGTGCTGGGACCCTGCTAACCAGGCCCCAGCACCAGTGTTCTTTCCCTAAACTGTAACTTTGTTCCCACAATTGGTACAGCCCTGGCACACAGATAAGCCCCTTGTAAATGGTAGCCCTGATACCAAGGGCCCTGTGGCAAGGGAAGGTCTCCAAGGGCTGGAGCATGTACTATGCCACCCTGGGGACCCCTCACCAAACACATGCACACTGTCATTGCAGCTTGTGTATGCTGGTGGGGAGAAAAAGCTAAAGTCGACATGGTATCCCTCTCTGGGTGCCATGCCCACAACCCACTGCCGGAAGCATAGATAAGTCACCCCTCTAGCAGGCCTTACAGCCCTAAAACAGGATGCACTATACCACAGGTGACAGTATAGCTGCATGAGCAATATGCCCCTGCAGTGCATAAGTCCATTCTTAGATATTTTAAGTGCAGTGTGGCCTTATTGAGAAAATGGGCTGGGATTGTCTCATTACAATCTCCACAGCTCCATGATGGCTTCACTGAAGACTGGGAAGTTTGGTATCAAACTTCTCAGCTCAATAAACCCACTCTGATGCCAATCTTGGATTTATTAAAAAGTGCACACAGGGGGTATCTTAGTGATGCCCCCTGTATTTCACCCAGCTCCTTAGAGTACAGCTGACCGGTCTGAGCCAGCCTGACACTAACAGACAAGTTTCTGACCCCATAGGGTGTGAGCCCTTGTTGTGTCAGGAACAAAGTCTGCTCCGGGAAGGGGTGCTTCGCACCTCCCCCTTACCGGAACTGCACCACTTGGCGGTAAGCCTCAAAGGCTCCTGTCTAGTGTTACACTGCCCCAGGGCCCTCCCGTTAGTGGAAGATGCCAGCTCCCCAGACCAAAACCCACTTTTGGCAGGAGGTTAAGTGGAAAAACTAACACCAGGAGGTGTGCCCAGACCTGGGGAGCACCTCTCCTGGCAGAATCCTTAATATTACTTTTGAGGGTATTAGCCAGTAGGGTTAGAAAATGCAGCCATTCTCACGGACAGTAAGCGTTGGCTACGGACCTCTGTAATCCCCCTAAAAATAGTATTTAAGGGCACCCCCCAACCATGCTCTTCAGATTCCTGATAAGGAGGAGGACTGAAGAGGCGCACCAGCAGAGAAGACTCCAGATGAAAAATAACTTGGCCCCAGCCATACCAGCCCTTATGCAGCTTCAAGAATCCTGCTACAAGACGATGACTCATGCAGACCAGCGACTCAAACAACTCCCAAATGACTGCCTGTCTACCCAAAGACCAAAATCTCCCGAGGACAGTGTCTGTCTCCACAAAGAAACCTCCAAGGAGGACTCCAGAACCACCCCAGATGTGGGAGTCCTGCCCACTCTGCAACCAATGCCAACAGGCCATATCCAGGTGGGCCACCGGTACAGAGAAGGTCCCCCTAGGCGATTCATACCTCAAGACCACCCTGGGTTGACCTCTCTTGACCAACACGATGACACTTGCAGCCTAAATCCAGAGGACCCCCCATGACCGTAACCTACTCCAGTGAAAGTTTCCCAACTCCCAAAGTTACCCCTGCGCCCACAGACCTCTGGCCTTGGGGAACCAAACCAACTCTCCAGCAACGTCCAGTGGGCTCTCTACTTAACTGTCTAGCAGTTGGTTTTCTTCAGTCAACTCCCTGGACAATTCCTGCAGCACCTTTGTGACCCCCCAGGGTTCCCTCACTGAAAAGCATTGGGTGCCCATATGCTGTGTTTACACCCTGCACCCGGCCGCCCCTGTGCCGCTGAAAGTGTATGTTTGGTGCTGACCTGTGGCCCTCCGGTGCTGATCCAAACCCACTCTAACCCCCTGGGTCTGTGCCCTGAAGTTGCAGGTACTTACCTGCAAGCAGTTTCTTACTGAGTGTCCCGTCTCCATTAGATTCCACTGGGCGCCCAACACCAACTTTGACATCTGAACCTGGCCGGCCCATGTTGGTGGTGGTGCAACCTTGGATGACTTCTCAAACTTTGCCCTGTGGAAACCATAACTCCCGAAGACTGGGATCCTAAGTCAAGGACTTGCATGCAAATTGTGTTGTTACTTTTCCTCCCCTAAGATTGCATTGCTTTCTATGACAAATTGCACTGTGTCCATTTTTGAAACTGAAAAGCATTACTTACCTGCAAACTGTTTTACTTGTGAACTCTAAACAAAGTGCATTTGATAGTTGAAACTGATACATTCTTGAAACTGTACTTACCTGCAACAAAGATCCTTTTCATTCAAGCAATAAAGTAGCAAAGTATATTTTTGATACATAAAAACATTGGCCTGGAGTTAGTCATTGAGTGTGTTCCACATTTCTTGGCTGTGTGTGTACAACAAATGCTTACCCTCTGATAAGTCTAACAGCTCGACCACACCACCACAAGAGAGAGCATTAGAATTACCATTACCTACTCTGTGCATACTTTTATTTCACATTGGTGTCTGTTTAATATGGACTCTATTATTGGAGACGTGCACATTCGGTGTGTTAACCTTTGGCACATATAGTCATTGGATATGGTGATCCTGTTTGATGGCTCCATTGTATAACTGACTTGGGCATCCTCTGTAGATGTATGTTCTGTATCCTATTTGGTGGATTACACTTTAACTTAACTTTGATTAATGCCACAAAAGTCACAATTGGCATGTTTGTTTATTCTCACCATTGTCACGTTTGAATTGGTCGTGTTCTGCTCTGACCATTTCTTGTATACATACTACATTTGTAGTCATTGCTCTCATTTACTTTCAGCCCTGATGAAGTCTTTAAGAGAACATTTTCTCATAGGATGAAACACGTGGTGGCTGTGGTTGCTACAAGAATATCGGCTGTGATTGCTACATAAACTTTGATTTCAAGGACAACCTTTTTGTTGTGCTGAACTGTATACTTCAAAAATTAAATGGGCTCGAACTCTACAAGATATTATTGTCATTGTTCAATGAAGATTGGATACATCACGAACTTCTAATCTTGGATTCATGAGTGCCCTGACATTTGTTTTTTTTCCACTGCTAGTTTCCCTTGAAACATTAGAGGACTAAGGAAGATCCTCTTGCCAGGAGCACCGTGCCACAAATAAGTGGAATGTTACTATATGGACTCACTGTGAGCGCCCTAATCCTATGACGATCTTCCTTGGTACTATTGTTTTGGCTTCTTTTTGTTAAGCATAGGGGTGCTGCTCCAGACCTTTCCATTATTTACTTACTGTGCAATTTTCTTTTTCTTTTGTATTCTATATCGTAATTATGGACCGTGATAGATTAGCAGCAGACCTCTTTGGCAATTTAGAGCAGACAGGGACGATACCTAAACCACATTCATCGGGTGCCCAACACACTAAGGTGGGACTACACGATACAATTTTTAAATTAGAAAAACTGAAGAAACAGGAGCTGTCGAAATGGTGGGATGGGGCCACCTTAAAACAATATGCAAAACTTAACAGGATACCTCGGGGATTAAGATCACATTTTCCCCACTTTCGATGATCTGGATCCAGATCTCTTAGATAGTTGGGAGCAGGAATTGGTTTCAAGTTCACTCAGACTAATGAATATCCTGATAGAAAACTCACAAAGGAAAGTGACTAGACTTCAAACAGAAATTTCAGAATTAGAGACGGAAATCAAGAATATAGATATGGAGGAACCAACTGCCAAAAATTATAAAATTCTGAATGAAATCCTAGATCAACATCAAAACGAGATCACACAAAGGAAAGCTCGTAAACTTAGACGTGATGAGTTGGATTACAAAAATGGTAGGATTTTCCCGTTCTCACGTAAATATGATCATTTAGTCAAAAGTAACGAACCCCCACAAAATTATGATGCGGGCTCCTCATCCTCACTGAACAGTATATCCACCAACAACAGTGATAAGAGTGCTTGTTCAAGTACTTCTAGACAGGACAGAGTAGTACAACAAGGGACTCCCTCTTTTTTTTTTAGCAGAGGTCCAAAGGATAAGACAGGGACAATGGGAGACAAGTCGACGTATGGTAGATCCAGGAAAACCAGGAGGGGCGGGAGAGGTAGAGCACACGGACAAAAGGAAAGGAATGAATACAAGATCTTGGAACAAGGGGAAATAGGCACTCCTGATAGTGGTTCTATCAATGTCATTAATCTCTCCAAACTGGAACTCACTACTCATGACTTTACACTTCTTAGCAAGGGTCTAGGGTTTTGTCCAGGAGATTTTGGAGACTTTCAGAGAACGAAAATTGACTTTTTTAAATTCATCAGACGCTTAAAATTAAAAAAAAACATTTCATGAACCAATCTGCTAACAGCGACACTGGTATCTTCTTGGACGCTCACAATGTGGGCCATCCTCTGTCCATCAAGGACATCCAGGATACTGCCACTTTACTGTCAATTGCTGATTGCGAACAGGATCCGACTACTATATCACGTATCTTATCGGATCTTGATATTCCATCAGACACACTCCCTAGTGGTTTGAGAAACAAATCAAGTTGGACACCAACTCTTATGAAGGACAACTGTATTGATACCTTCTTCAAGGTAGTCTGGCGTGACTTAAACAAATTAGAATTGAAAAACGCTACTCGACAACACGTTTGGCATCAGAACTTGAGCCAAGCAGAAAGGACTAACCTGAGACAATTACGAACCAATGAGGATATCACCATAAGAGAGGCAGATAAAGGGGGAAACATTGTGATTATGAACACCTCAGATTATGAACAAGAGGTATATAGACAATTAGGAGATGGTACTTGCTATGAGAAGATCTCTTCAGACCCTATTCCCGCACTTGCTAATAAAATCAATAAATTCTTACATGAGTGTTTGGATCTTTCGCTTTTGAAAAAGGAAGAGTATATGTACCTTCGTGTTCACAGACCCAGGAATCCTTGTATTTATGTACTACCTAAAATACATAAGAATCCTACTTCCCCGCCGGGTAGGCCCATTGTTTCAGGTATAGGTGGTCCTACAGAGAGACTTTCAGAATATGTTGACATCTTTTTACAGCCATTTGTTGGTAACTTACCATCTTATATTAAGGATACCAAACATATTCTTAGTATATTAACGGACATTACTTGGGAACCAGGAATGAGATTAGTTACACTAGATGTTACCTCTTTATACATTAGTATTAACCATGAACAAGGAAAGGAAGTACTGCGTCACTTTCGCTACAGGAGACCTGCGAGCCTATATAGCCACACCACTATGCTAATTAATATGGTGGATTTGATCTTGAACAATAATTTTTTCTTATTTAAAAATGACTGGTATCGCCAAAGACAAGGTGTCGCTATGGGTTCTAAATTTTCACCAGCTTATGCTAATCTCTTTATGGGGTTGTTCGAGCAAAATAAGATCTGGCGTAGAGAGGGGGGCACTTGGGTTTTGGACATACTCTATTGGGGCAGGTATATCGATGATTGTTTGATGATCTGGACAGGTGACTTACAAAAACTGAATGAGTTTATTAACTATCTAAACATGAATGAATTCAATATTCATTTCACTTCAGAACATAGTGTGACCAACATTGCCTTCCTAGATGTGGAACTTCTTATCCATAATAATAAAATAGAGAGTCGGTTATACAGAAAAAGTACTTCTTGTAACTCTATTTTACATGCTAAGAGCGCACATCCGGTCCATCAAATTAACTCGATACCGTATGGTGAGATGGTGAGGGCAAGACGTAACTGTAGCCTTGAAACAGACTTTGTACCATGTGTTGAGGACATGAGCAATAGATTTAAAGCACGGGGATATTCTTCTAATGTGATTAACAATGCTCGTACGAGGGCGATGCGTTTAAAAAGATCAGACACACTGTCACAAATCGAGACCTAGAGACAGTGTTATTCAGTGTATAGTCAACTATACGAAAACAGCTACTTTACTGCGACAATGTATGAACAGATATTGGTATATCTTAACAGCTGATTCGAATCTTAGGAAGGTGATCCCGGATACCCCAGTCTTTACCTTTAGAAGAGGTAGAACTCTTAAGAACATTCTATGCCCCAATTTTCGCAATAAACATAACCATGAGAACTGGCTTACTAGCCGTAGCAAGGTTTTTTTTTAAATGTGGACATTGTGGTTTGTGTAGATGGGCCAAGTCAGGTATCTCTACATTCATGAGCTCTACTGGGATGCAATTTAACATCAATCACAATATCCCATGCGATAGCAACTTTGTCATCTATATGATCTTATGCAATTGTGGTCTATATTACATAGGTAGTACTATCAGACCACTCAAAGGTAGGGCGAGTGAACACTTCAGAGCCCTGAGACAGGAGGACGAGAGATACCCTATAGTAAACCACATACGGCATTGCCTAAAACGAAACAACACGGTTGGGTTTGAATTCTTTGGATTTGATCTTATAAATAGAGACCCTAGGGGAGGTAACGGAGAGTTAGCCCTCAGGAGAAAAGAATGTTACTGGATCCTAAAACTCAGAGCGGTGGAAGATGGTCTTAATACCAATTTTGAGATGGAGTATTATTTGGGTGATTAATGAGAAGATGTGTTATATCTTGTTCTCTGCTTAGTGATTCTTACTAAGTACTTTAATATCACATTGAATGTTAGTTCATTTCAAATAAGCCTCTGTATCTTTTGACTCAGTCACCTCATGATGTTATCAATAATGACTATTGTTTGGATTCATGATGTGTTGCTTTAGCAATGAATTTAACATTTTCCCTATACTCATTACTCTCACACATTTCGCTTTATGCATTGTGGGCTGGGTTGTATAGCCATTGTAATGTATATATATACCATCAGCACTTCATATGTATATCATTAATGTGAATTTCGGATATATGATTGTGTGTCTGTACTTGCCATAGAGGTTGCATAATCTTTGAATGTGACACGTCCCAGTTACCTTGAGTATCTTCCCCCTTCTCTATTATTTTAATGAGTCACTCAATAGTCTCATTGCCATTGGCTTATTTGTTTAGCTTGTTGGGACGTTGGTTAAAAACGACAACTAGGATCCTTATATTCTTGCACGGATAGTCCGGTGTCTGACATTTGCAGTTTAGGGTAGGAATATGTAATTTTTATGTGGCCGGTTATATTTTGGTGTTATTATCCAGCCCTCAACCATGGGGACGTTTTCTTGAAGCTTTCCTTGTCAGAGTATGGCCGTTTACCTCATATAAAGTGAAGCACTTTGGGATAGGGTTTTTCCCTCTACTCGGTGCTCTTTCCGCACGATGTTCGCATTGATGGTGTCTTTTTTTCTTCGTAGCTAAATATTTATACCCTTCCAAGATGGCGCCCGTATTTGTGGATTAGTCCCCTTTCCATTGTCTTGGTAATTACGTGATGACTGTTTAAATAGAAATTTCCCGGGTCGGTCGTCTCCGACGCTGGTTTCGATAATTGGAACGCCGCGGGATGACTTGATCGTGGTGTGTTCCCCTACTGCAGATATTATTCATTATGAGATAGGTGAGTGACCGTAGGAGTGATATAGGACTTTGGGAATCTCTGTTGTTTTCTGTTATGGTATTGAGTTCCTACTTGGGAATTTTGCGCTTAGGCTACCCATATTGATACTCATCTTACGTCCAATTCACTTTAGGTACGATTTGAAACTACTTCACATTATTAACGACGTTGGATTGACTATGCTTATAAAGGTCAGTCGAAGCTCATTGGCCATGTTTTCATTTAGCTATTTGGGTGGGGATTTCTTTTCATCACGGACATTTCAGGCTTATTGGATAAATATAGTGTTGGTTTATTGGTGTTTCCGCAGGCATTGCAGAATTTGTGAGAAGATTACTTTCACTTAGATTGCTTACTTAAGTTAAGGTATGTCCTAACTGACTTTGGGATATACTATGGGTTATCATAAGATTTCCTGCATAGCAATTTACATGGATTGGAGTGATTAGTGTTAGATCCACATTTTTTCGTCTCTCCTGTACTCTTTTATTTCACATTGGTGTCTGTTTAATATGGACTCGATTATTGGAGACGTGCACATTCTTTGGTGTGTTAACCTTTGGCACATATAGTCATTGCATATGGTGATCCTGTTTGATGGCTCCATTGTATAACTGACTTGGGCATCCTCTGTAGATGTATGTTCTGTATCTTATTTGGTGGATTACACTTTAACTTAACTTTGATTAATGCCACAAAAGTCACGATTGGCATGTTTGTTTATTCTCACCATTGTCACGTTTGAATTGGTCGTGTTCTGCTCTGACCATTTCTTGTATACATACTACATTTGTAGTCATTGCTCTCATTTATTTTCAGCCCTGATGAAGTCCTTAAGAGAACATTTTCTCATAGGATGAAACATGTGTTGGCTGTGGTTGCTACAAGAATATCGGCTGTGATTGCTACATAAACTTTGATTTCAAGAACGACCTTTTTGTTGTGCTGAACTGTATACTTCAAAAATTAAATGGGCTCGAACTCTACAAGATATTATTGTCATTGTTCAATGAAGATTGGATACATCACTAACTTCTAATCTTGGATTCATGAGTGCCCTGACATTTGTTTTTTTTTCACTGCTAGTTTCCCTTGAAACATTAGAGGACTAAGGAAGATCCTCTTGCCAGGAGCACCGTGCCACGAATAAGTTGGAATGTTACTATATGGACTCACTGTGAGCGCCCTAATCCTATGACTATCTTCCTTGGTACTATTGTTTTGGTTTCTCTGGGCATACTATACCTTACGTTGGTATAGTATATACAGAGCCAGATTCCTACACTAGATGACAGGGGTACCATTTACTAGGGACTTATAGTGCTAGCTAAAAGTTTGCCAATAGGGAAAAACAACTGCAGTTTTAGGGAAAGGGATCTGGCACTGGAGACCTGTTTAGCAGGGACCCAGTGTGCTTTCAGTCAAAACTGCATCAGAAACCAGGCAAAAAGTAGGGGTTGATCATGTCAAAAGAGGCACTTTCCTACACCAACCCATAAGAATAAGGGTCAGAATCCAACACAGGGGGCAAGGACACCAGTCTGGCTCTGTCTCGAATTCAGCAATGAGGATGGGGGTCGATGCCACCTAGGGACAATCATCGGAACCAGCGTCGGGGAAGTCTGAGGTGGTAAGACGGACACTAGTTTGGATCTAAGAATGGATCCAGGGGTACCCCCGGAGTTGAGGC
Organism: Pleurodeles waltl; assembly: GCF_031143425.1. Lineage (NCBI taxonomy): Eukaryota > Metazoa > Chordata > Amphibia > Caudata > Salamandridae > Pleurodeles > Pleurodeles waltl. Next base: position 116,897,005 of record NC_090437.1, read on the forward strand.
CAAAGCAGCCGGAGCAGAACCCAAGAGGGCACCTTCCAACTCTGGTGGTGGTGGTGGGGGGGGCTGAAGGCACTCCACCAGAATGGAGCTCTGCGACCGCTCTTGGGACCTTCCTCTTGACCGAGATCTGGACTGATGCGGAGCCCAACGCCGGGCATAAGAAGCTTTGGGGACTGCTGCTTCAAAACGTTGGCATTAATGGATCAGCTCTGTGAGCACGACTTAGGGTTATGGTTGAACTCCAGACACCACAGGCACACAAGGTGAGGATCTGTTACGGACAAAGCAGAATCAGCAGGGCATTAACCCAGGTCTTACGCGAAAACATCCTGAAGCTTCAGAAGTGTTGACATTCAAAATCTCCAACAAAAAGTTAAAAAATAAAAAATAAATCTGTCAAAAAAAGACTAAGGAGTAGTAGCTCTTCGGATCAGCGCTGGGCGGGTGCGGAAAGAAAAGAACTGACGCCACCACGCCGGGGAGGAGCCTATATAGGACCCGCAATGTCTTAGGTGGAGCGGACAATGCAGACAACGGACCTGGAGCCCATCGGCGTCAGCTGATGACACATGCAGGGGTACTGCTCCCAAAAATCTTCCAGATCCAGGTTGACACCTGGAGAGATTTCAAAGGTAAGGAATCTGCAGCTTGAAGTCGCTATCACATGTTGGGGTGTACGCATGGTCATTTTCTGGAGATATGCCCCTAACCTGCAGAAGGTGTGTACTGTGATGGTCACTTCCGACCTGGGCCTAGCAAGGGCTTGTCTTGCAAACGACTGTTGCTGCTCCATAACTGCAGAGAGCAATGGGTTCTTGGCCCTTGTCAACACTAGGCCTTCCCATTGATAATACACCTGTAACAACAGTATTGACTAGCGATCGAGGGGAACATGGCGGCCATCTAAAGGAGCCAGTCGCGGAGGGCTCCGTATCGCAGAATTTAAAAATGAAATTAAGACAGCTTTACTTACCGGGGGCATGGAGGCTTGATTTGCTGGTGACATTTTCATATGGGGATCCGTTTGTTTTGGCGGTTGCCAGGAGTAAACGCGGAGGAGAAGCTGGCTGGGACACAGGATGCACAGGAGCAGAGGGTTGTCCCGCTGTTGCGAGCCTACCTGGAGCTTCTTGGTGTCAGGGAGGCGGTGGCTCGCGTTTCCTACCGGGGAAACAATGGCAGAGCCAGCACAGGGCTGAAATTAGTGGGGAAAAAAAGAGGATGACTCCGAGGATTCCAAGGTACCGCGAGGACTTGCTTGACTTGCTTGATTTAGGTGCAGAAGGGGGAAAACAGCGCTCTAAAGGATCTGGAGGTTCAGTGTGCAGGGAAGACGCTAATTCACATATTTCACATATAAATGGTACAGTAGTTTATCTAGACCATATGGTGGACAGGGCAAGAGAGTCGGTTGGGGCCAGAAAGGAAGGGGGAAGGAGGTATTTAAAAATGGTTTGGGGCAAGTAGCATACTCACTGCGGAGTGCTAAAAAGAGTAAGAAAAGACTAGAAGCTGAAAGCTTGGACTCTCTTCAGAAACCTTCTATAGTGAGAAGTAAGGCGGAGCAAAGTAATAGTATGGTTAAAAAGAGACTGAATGTCAATAGTGGTGGAGGCTTAAATAATAGGAAACGCCGGGTTACTTCGTCTGTAATGACCTATTTCCAGGTATTGTGAGGGTCCCCTAAAATGTCGATCAGGGGTGTGGCCATGCAAGAGGTGGATCAGTTAGTACCTGCTGCTAGCTTGAAGGACATAAGCTCAGATTTCCGGGCAGACAGGAGAGACGTGCCGCAATCTTCTTCATCTAGGAGGCCTGTAGGGATTCAAGGAGAGATAAAGGCAGGACAAGATCTCCAGCCATCCGGGGAAGATCATGGACACACTATTGCGGATATGTTGAAGGCATTATCTGTGGAACTGGAGGGTGGCTTTGAGACCTCTAATGCTTATCAAGCAGAGATTAGGAGTCTTAGTGAAAACTTAGGGAAGAAAATCGATGAGCTTGCAGGTTGGACGGCCGTTCTGGAGGAGGAGGTTGGTGAATTAAGGATGGTGGTAGAGGAAAATAAAGAGCAAATAAAATATCTAAAAGAAAGGGAGGCAGGGGTAACAGCAAGTTGGAATCCTTGGAAAATAATCAGAGGAACAATTTGAGGTTTCTCAGAGTCCCGGAAGGTTTGGAAGAAGGTTACTTAAAAGGTTTTATGGCTTGACTAATAAAGCAGGAAGTAAATGTGGAAAAATCAGAAGAGGACATTGCCAAAGATATTCAAAGGGTGCATCGGGTTCTGGTGAAAATGCCCTCCAATAGGGATAGACCAAGAAAAACTTTAGCTTACTTCCAAACATATACATTGAAGGAACATATTTTGGCCCTGGCATTAAAAAAGAAATCATTGTCAGTGAATGGATCTATGTTTGAAATTAGGTCAGACCTAGCATCTGTGACTCTAAAACAGTGGGAGCTGGGTAAAAGAATAGACACATTAAAGAAGCTTGGTGCAACAGCACAGTTAAAATGCCCTGCTTCCCTTAGGGTCATGGTGAACAAGATGTATAATTTTACGGACTGAAAGGAGGTAGACAAGTTGATCAGGAAAATTGAGAAAGGGAGCGGCAATGGGAAAGGTCTGGTTTAAGTATTTTTTTTTTTTGTTTCCCCCGGTAAGGAGGTTTAGTTATAGGGGAAGATGCTTCAATTCAGGTACGGTACCCTCCTCTGACATTTGTCAGATTAAAAGATTGGGTGGGTTTCCCGGGGAGGAATAGGGTTGGGTGGTGCGAAGAGGGGTGGTGGTGGGGAGCACTGGGTGGGGAGCATAATGGGAAAAAAGGAAAAAAAGATCCTCATTGATCTAGTTAGAGAGAGAGAGGGAGGGGGGAAGAGAGGGATGTAAGAATGGATGTGGTCTCTATCTTGGAAGATAGTAGTGAAGAATTTGAAACTCCTATCTTGGAATGTTAACGGTCTTAGGGTAAAGAGTAGGCAGAAAAGGTTGGTGCAATACTTGAAAGATGCTCAGTTTGATGTGTTGATTTTACAGGAGACTCATCTTTCTAAAGAAGAATGTTTTGAAGTATTTAAGCCATGTAGTTGGATACAGCAGATAGCTAGTTCTAATTGCACGAGTCGTAGTAAGGGGGTGGCCATTTTAATTAAGAACCATGCTAACATTACTTTTGTTGAAGGCCCTATGGATAAATCTGGGAGATCGGTGTTGGAGAAGTTGTCTGCTTAAGAGTATGTCTTTACGTTGGTAAGATACTATGATCCTTATAAAAATGATATAGGACCATTGAGGGAAGTGTCAGAACTTCCTCTGCAATATTTGGATCCTATAGTATGGGCGGGAGACTTCAATGTTGTATTGAATTATGACTTAGATAGCTCGTCGGGCAGCAGGTCAAGAGTGAATAAGAAAATGCAGATTCAGATTCGGGTAATGATGGCCCAATGGGGATTATATGATGTTTGGAGGGATAAGAAGGGGTCAGAGAGAAGTTATTCTTATAATAAGAAGTATCGGCATCAGTCCAGAATCAATTATTTTCTATTGGATAATGACTTGAAAGATTATGTTGAGGCAGTAACACATCAGATCATTTGGCGGTCAGTTTACAACTTAGGCTACCAGCGAAAAGGAGTGAAAAAAGGTGGACTTTAGATAGAATATTGCTACTGGAAGATGAGGTGGTTATGGAATTGCGGGCGGAGACAGAATATTTTTTTTTTTAGGATAAACATGGGTTCAACCTCCTTAGCGATAGTTTGGGATACATTTAAGGCCTTTTTGAGGGAGCGACTGATTAGGATAGCCACATATAGGAGGAAATTATATAACAAAGAAATAAGTAGGTTAGAGAATCAAATACGACAATCTGAGCAGGGAATGCTAAGTATGGATCAAGGAGAAGAATTCAACGAGTTATACAAGCAACAACTGTCAGCTAGTCGGAAGCTGGCAGCTCTTTTAGATTATACAATTAGACTGAGATGTGAGGCTAATAGAGTGGCCCACTTTGAGTATAATGAGAACAATAGTAAAACGTTGGCATGGAAATTAAAATCGAACATTGTCAAAAATCGGGTGATAGAAATTCGAGATGAAGACTCGGGTAAGATTAGGAAAGGTGGGGAGCAGGTGGAAGAAAGTTTTTTTTTAATTTCTTCAAGGAATTATACACGGACGACTTGGACGCCCCTTCGAAGGTAATGAGGGGATGGCTTGGGGAACTAGATTTACCCATCTTGAATGAAGAGGAAAGAAGTGTGGTTAATGAGCCGTTTAAGCAGATAGAGATAGAACAGGGCATTCTTTCTGGTAAACTGGGGAAGGCATCAGGACCAGATGGGTTACCCATTGAGGTTTATCAAGCTTTGGGTAGCAGTATTCTTGAAGTTTAAAAAAAATTATGTAATAATATTATGAGGGGCAGTGAGAATCTCCCTCCTTCTTGGAAAGAAGCTATTATTAAGTTAATTTTAAAACCTGGTAAAGACCCTAGGAAATGTGAATCAGTTTAACAATAATATTGGACGATATGAGATTATGACATTTTGGCAAAACTTCTGGCAGACAGATTAGGAATGGTTATGGGGAAGCTCATACACACAGATTAGAAAGGTTTTTTGAAGGGAAGATACTTGCACGAATTAACACAGGGGCTGGTAGGGTCGATTGAGCCACTACTCTACGCGTGCCTTTGGCTATGGTAATGGTGGATGCAACAATGGCATTTGATTGAGTTAATTGGCGCTATTTGACTATGGTATGTGAATTTTATGGCCTTGGAAGGCAATTTATTAGAACATTATAGAAAAGTTATCATGACCCCAGCGCAAGAAATTTGGTTAATGGTTTGCTCACTCCTCTGGTAAAAATAGAAAGAGGGACGAGACAGGGGTGTCCATTATCCCCCTTATTGTTTGATCTCTATATTGAGCCATTAGCTAGTAGAATTAGGAGATGTAGGAAGTTGGCTCTGTATATACTATTTCAAAGTAGGAAATAGTGTGCACAAAGTCCAAGGGTTCCCCTTAGAGGTGAGATAGTAGCAAAATTAGATAATTCCAATGCTCTATTTTGTGGTTGTGTGGTCAAGCAGTAGGCTTATCAGAGGGTAGTGTTAAGCATTTGTTGTACACACACAGGCAATAAATGAGGAACACACATTCAAAGACTTACTCCAGCCCAATAGGTTTTTAAATAGAACAATATATTTTCTTAGATTATTTTAATAACCACAGGTTCAAGATTTGAAGTAAACACATAAAATGCAAGGTACTTGACATAGGTAAGTTATGAACTTTGAATAAAAGCAATATCATATACAGTCTTTGTTAAAATGGCAATAAGCTATTTTAAAAGTGGACACAGTGCAAAAATCAACAGTTCCTGGGGGAGGTAAGTAAAGGTTAGTTTGTGAGGTAAGCAAGACACTTACAAGTCTCAGTTCCTGGGCATAGGCAGCCGACTGGTGGGGGTTCAAGGCAACCCCAAAGTTACCACAACAGTAGCTCAGGGCCCGTCAGGTGCAGAGGTCAAACAGGTGCCCTAAAACACATAGGCGCCTATGGAGAACAGGGGTGCTCCGGTTCCAGTCTGCCAGCAGGTAAATACCCACGTCCTCAGGGGGCAGAGCAGGTGGGGTTTTGTAGAGCACTGGGGGAGGGGACACTAGAGGGCACACAAAACACACCCTCAGCGGCACAGGGGCGGCCGGGTGCAGTGTGCAAAGCAGGCATCTAGTTTCAGATAGAATCAATGGAGGGACCCGGGGGTCACTCTAGCAGTGCAGGCAGGCACAGGGGGGCTTCTCGGGACAGCCACCACCTGGGCACCTGGGGGTCACTCCTGCTCTGAGGTTCATTTCCTTCAGGTCCTGGGGGCTGCGGGTGCAGTGCTGGCTCCAGGTCCCTTGTTAAAGGCAGTTGCGGTCAAGGGGAGACTCTGGATTCTCTCTGCAGGTGTCGCTGTGGGGATTCAGGGGGGTCGTCTCTGGCTACTCACGGGCTTGCAGTCACTGGGGAGTCCTCCCTGTGGTGTTTTTTCTCTGAATCTCGAGCCGGGGGCGTCGGGTGCAGAGTGTGAAGTCTCACGCTTCTGGCAGGAAACGTGAAGTCTTTGGAAGTTGCTTCTTTGTTGCAAAGAAGTTGCTGGTTTTGAGCAGAGCCACTGCTCACAGAAGTTTCTTGGTCCTTTAATCCAGGGCAGTCCTCTGAGGTTTCAGAAGTCACTGGTCCCTGTCGGCTTAGTCGCTGGTTGCAGGTTTTCCAAGTCAGAGACAGGCCGGTAGGGCTGGGCCCAAAGCAGTTGTAGTCGTCAGTCTTCTCTGCAGGCTTGTAGGTCAGCAGTACTTCTGGTTTCTTTAGGTTGCAGGAATCTGATTTCCTGGGTTCTTGGGTGCCCCCAAATACTAAATTTAGGGGTGTGTTTAGGTCTGGGGGGCAGTAGCCAATGGCTACTGTCCTGGAGGGTGGCTACACCCTCTTTGTGCCTCCTCCCTGAGGGGAGGGGGACACATCCCTAATCCTATTAGGGGAACCCTCCAAAATCAAGATGTAGGATTTCTAAAGGCAGGGGTCACCTCAGCTCAGGACACCTTAGGGGCTGTCCTAACTAGTGGGTGACTCCTCCATGTTTTTCTCATTATCTCCCCTGGATTTGCCATCAAAAGTGGGGGCTGTGTCCAGGGGGTTGGCATCTCCACTAGCTGGAGTGCCCTGGGGCATTGTAACATGAAACCTGAGCCTCTGAGGCTCACTGCTAGGTGTTACAGTTCCTGCAGGGGGGAAGTGTGAAGCACCTCCATCCAGAGCAGGCTTAGTTTCTGGCCTCAGGGGGCACAAAGGCTCTCACCCCAGGGGGTCAGAAACTCGTCTCTCAGCAGCAGGCAGGCACAGACCAGTCAGTCCTGCACTGAAGGATTGGGTAAAATACAGGGGGCATCTCTAAGATGCCCTCCATGTGCATTTTTTAATAAATCCAACACTGGCATCAGTGTGGGTTTATTATTCTGAGAAGTTTCATACCAAACTTCCTAGTATTCAGTATAGCCATTATGGAGCTGTGGCATTCGTTTTGACAAACTCCCAGACCATATACTTAATATGGCCACGCTGTACTTACAATGTCTAAGAATTGACTTAGACACTATAGGGGTATATTGCTCATGCAGCTATGCCCTCACCTGTGGTATAGTGCACCCTGTTTTAGGGCTATAAGGCCTGCTAGAGGGGTGACTTACCTATGCCACAGGCAGTATTTTGTGGACATGGCATCCCGAGGGGGATGCCATGTCGACTTTGCCTTTTTCTCCCCACCAACACACACAATCTACAATGGCAGTGTGCATGTGTTAGGTGAGGGGTCCCTTAGGGTGTCGCAACATATGCTGCAGCCCTTAGAGACCTTCCCTGTTCACAGTGCCCTTGGTACCACTGATACCTTTTACACTGGACTTATCTGTGTGCCAACTGTGGAAACAATGGTACATTTTAGGTGAAAGAACACTGGTGCTGGGGCCTGGTTAGCAGGGTCCCATCACACTTCTCAGTCAAGTCAGCATCAGTATCAGGCAAAAAGTGGGGGGTAACTGCAACAGGGAGCCATTTACTTACAAAGGTTGTCTAAATTTAAATACCTCCAGATAAAGAGCTGGGTGAGGAATGTGACAGAAGAAGTGGGAAGTACTAATAGTGTGCAGGATCAGATGCAGCTGGATACCCCGTTGAAGAAAGAAGTGGCTAGATGGTATTGGCTGATCATGGATATCGTCGATGGTGAATTTACTCTCCTGGAAGAAGTCTGGAGGGAATGCTTGCCAGAGCCTCATCTTAAAGATCTTTGGCAAGTATCTACTACACTTCTTTATAATACCGTCAAACCTGCTACACTAAGAAGAAATCATTTCTTTTCAATTCACAGAGCTTTCTGGACTCCTACAAAGCTATCCAGGGTGAAACAGGATAACGTGGTGAGTTGCAAGAAGTGCGGCTCGGCATCAGCTGATGATCTACACATGTTTGTAGATTGTCCCCTACTCTGTAAATTCTGGCAAGAGGTGGGTGAAGCAATTAAGGAAATACTTCCCACAAGTCTGAAAGTAAGACCGTTGGTAGTGATCTTTGGGTGCTCATTTGAGGCGCTGAAGATGGGCAGAGATGGAGCTAAACTGTTGTTCTACATGCTGCTCGTGGCAAGAAGGGAGATATGTAGGAAATGGGTTAGAATTATTCCTCCTTCCTTTACTGAATGTAACATCTCTCGAATCTATAATTTCAAGCTAGATTCTCATAAGGACTGTAAGAGAACGTGATTTTGGAACCCTTTGAAACAATGGCTAGGAATTGGGGAGCTATAAATAGGTAGGCTGTGATCCCATGATTAAACTCTCTCCTTCGTGTCCCACATTGGATCCCATGTGGAAGACTTCCTAGAAAGGGGAAATGTGGCTGGGGATGGGTTGCGAGCAGTTAGTGAGAATTCTGCTCCCCCCCTCCTATCTGTGAAGGGAAAAGTTGGAAGGTAAATGAGGATAAAAAAAAACAAAAAAAACAAAACAAAAGAAAACAGTATTGACTGGCACTCCCGCAGAGGACTATGTGTAAACTTGCATGGGGAACAATGGCTATGCAAGAGGCCATCATACCTGGGAGATGCATTACTGTTTGGACTATCGGCTGAATAAGTGGCAGTAACAGTTTGAAAGCTTGGAGCCATGCTTGGCAGGGGTAAGCTTTCCAATTGACTATATTTAGCACAGTGCTCAGGAAGGGCTAGACCTGAGGGGTTGAAGGTGGGACGTGACAGTAGTTATTGTGAAAAATAGATTGCTTCAAGGTTTATTATGGTTTGTGTGTGTGAAAGACACTGTCGCTTGTTTGCACTCTTGATCAGCCAATCATTCAAGTTAAGAAACACCCGGATTCTGCTCCTTCTGTGATGAGAGAATTCCACAGCAAAACATTATGTAAATACATTGAGGGCCCGAGTGATGCCGGAGGGCAGCACTCTGAACTGATGTACAAGTTACTTACCTTCGGTAACAATATATCTGGTAGAGACATATTCTAGTTGCAGATTCCTTGCCTTAGAATGTCCCCCAGGCGTAGTACATAGACGCCACCTCTGTGCAGTGACTCCGTTTCTTTTCACGACTTTCCACACCAAAGCACAGAGCCATAAAGAACACTAAGATTGGTACGCCAGAGCTAAGGCCCTGAATGAGGAAGCCTTGTTTTTAGAAATCAGTTTGCAAGCAGGGAGGATGAGTGGTCAGGCAACCTAAAAAAGGCTGAAATAGCCGATACATAACCTTTAAGGGTGCCCAAGGTAGGGCCCGGCTGGGCTGAAGAAAGAATTAACAAAAGAACCTCAGAAAGAGTAGCGGGGGGGTGTCCAACAGATTCGATAGTACACCATGCCACAAATGTATGACAACTGCAAGCGTATACCATTTTGGTGGAGGGACACCTGGCTGCCAAGATAACGTCACAGACTTCGGGGGAAAGTCAAAAGCTGTCAACTACCTCCCCTCAATCTCCACGCACGAAGTCAGAGATTGGACAGGTTAGGGTGGAGAACCATCCCCTGCTGCTGTGACAGAAGATCCTCCTGAAGAGGGGGTTTGAGTAGAGGATCCGTGGCCATGCTCAATAGCTCAGTATACCATACTCTCCATGCCCAGACCAGAGCCACCAAGATAACTTGAGCCCGGTCGTTCTTGAGAACTCTGGGCAGAAGTGGTATAGGTGGAAAGGCATAAATGAGACCAGAGTTCCACTCGAGACGAAAAGTGTCTCAGAGCAAGTGCCGCCTTGGAACCCCAACACGCAAAACCGCTGACATTGCGTGTTCTCTGCAGAGGCGAACAGATCTAACCAAGGCTCTCCCCACTGCTGAAAGAGTCCTTGGGCCACCTCTGGATAGAGATGCCATTTGTGATCAGCTATGCATGGACAGCTGAATTTGTCTGCTCTGGTGTTCAAAGAGTGTTGAACTACCAGGGTAATGTCCTGATGTTCCAACCATGTCCAGAGGTGTAGTGCCTTCTGACAAGAGGTTTAGGACCCTACTCCGCCCTGTTTGTTGCAGTACCACATGGCAGTAGTGTTGTCTGTGAACACGTGCACTACTTTCCCTTTGAGAGAGGGAAGAAATGCTATCAACGCAAGACTGATCTCTCGGAGCTCAAGAAGACAGATATGGATCCCAGACTCCGCCAGAGACCTCTGATCTCAGCCTCTCCCATGTGGCCGCAACATCCCAGAAGTGATGCATCTGTCACTATGGGTAAATCTGCCTGGGGAAGGGAGAGAGATCTGCCGTAGACCCAATGGGATTCAAAAGCCACCACTGCAGGTCTTTGCAGTCCCCTTCGAGATCTGGACCATGTCGGAGAGATTTCCCTGATGCTGCACCCACTAGAACTTCACGTCCCACTGCAGAGTCTGCATATGCCATCTGGCATGTGTCACTAGCAGGATGCAGGAGGCCCTGAAGCCCTGCAGCCTCAGAGTCAGTCTCACCGAAACCCAAGACAGAAGCTGAAAGATCGAAATCATAGCCTGAATATCTTGGACTCGATTTTCGGGAGGATAGGCCTGAAACTGCACTGTGTCCCGAACAACTCAGATGAAAGGGAGCGTCTGAGAGGGAGTCAGGCGTGACTTCGGCACATTTATAGTGAACCCTAGCATGTGCAGGAGGTTTGCCGTAGTCAGAAGGTGGGAGACTATTTTCTGGGGCAAGTCTGCCTTCAACAGCCAGTTGTCAAGGGAGGGGAAGAGTGCAACCCCCGACCTGCGCAGATGAGCTGCAACCACCACCATCACTTTGGTAAACACCCGAGGGGCACTGGTAAGGCCAAAGGGGGGCACAGTAAATTTCAAGTGCTTGTGACCTACCACCAATCGTAGGTAACGTCTGTGGGCAGGCAGGATGGGAATGTGGAAATAAGCATCCTGCAAGTCCAACGCTACCATCCAGTTGCCTGTGGCCAAGGCAGACAGGACCTGAGCCAGGGTGAGCATTTTAATTCTTCCTTCTTGAGGAAGAGGTTGAGGTCTTGAAGGTCTAGGATAGGACATAAGCTCTTGTCCTTTTGGACACCAGAAAGTAGCAGGATTAACAACCACAACCTACTTCTCGCGCAGGGACCTTCTTTATGGCCAAGAGAGCTGCAACTTCCTGGCGGATAAGTGCCAAATGATCCTCTGGAATACAGCTGACTGATGGAGGCATGGCTGGTGGGGCCGATTCGAAAAGGGAGGGAGTAGCCCCTTCGAATGCTCTGCAAAACCCACCTGACATTAGTGATGGATTCCTAATGGGGCAGGTGATGACGAATCCTGCTGCCAACTGGACCGGAGTGAGGGAATGGACTAGGAGGGTTTGGAGGCTGTACCAGGGGCAGAGATGGACTGGGCAGACCTCTGGTTTCCTGTCCCACACCCACCTGGGATTCCGTGTCCCCGGCCACATAGCAGCTGAACAGCATCAGTGGCACAGTGGCTGGAATAGGGACGTGACAGGGAGTCCTTTCTGTGCCCACGAAAGGTGGCGAATGCTAGACTGCTGGGGGTGCAGGGCAGTGGACAGGCAGAGGGACCAAGCCGTAGCCCAGGAGTCCTTGAACCCATCCAAAGTAGAGTACGCCTTGTCTCCAAAGAGATGGGAGCCATCAAGGGGCATGTCCATAAGAGACTGTTGGAAATTTCCAGAAAAACCAGATGTACGCAACCAGGCGTGGCACCTCAAGGTCACCGATCTACCTAGAGAGTTGGTCTGGTCCAGCCCACATCTGATTGTGAATTTTGACGCATCTCTCCCATAGGTGACAGTTTTGGAGACAATAGCACAGGCCTCCTCAGGTATCTGCAGCAGAACGTGCGCAACTGTATCCCACAGAGTGTGGGTATAGCAGCGCAAAAGGCATGCAGTGTGAGACTGGAGGAAGAAAACATTATCTTCCCAAATTGTTCCAGCCTTTTTTTATTCCCTATCGGGAGTGTGGGAACGCATGCGCCCAAGGATGAGGATGTCTGAATGATAAAAGCTCTCAGGTGTGGGGTTTTGGGACAGGAATTTAGCGCCATTTGAGATTGGCCAATGGCGGCGTGCGATAGTACTGTTCACAGGATCCCTTGTGCTGGATATGGACCAAGTGCCCAAAAGGACATCGGCGAGGGCTTCATTGAATGGCAGAAGAGGCTCAGATGTGGAAGCCCCTGGCTGAATAAGTCGTTCCCTCCTCCGTAGCCACGGGAGGAGGAGACAGCATGCCAGCGTCCAGGCCACTGGCCTCGCCCAACTCCTGTGCCCAGTCAAAGTTAGGATCATTGTGGCATTCATAAAGGTCCAAGGACCCCTGCAGTCCTTCCCGAATTCGTACCCATAAGAAAAAGGGTCAGAATCCGACTCTGGGTGAATAGGCCACCACTAAAGGAGGTGGCGTTGGCCGACGCTACACAGACCCTGAGTCCTCGGGGATGATGATTGGGTCAACTTCACCAGCGACATTGGGAGCATCGACAATCGAACCGGTGCCAGGGAAGGGTTCAATGGTACGACCGGTGTGGATCCGACAGCGGATCCGGAGGGGACCTTGGTGGCCAGAGCTGCTGGTGCGTAACCCGAAGGACCCCCCACCCCCACCCCCAACCCGACCGAACCGCTTGAGCCCAAAGGCCTGCCCAAAAATTTATCACATGGCCTCATGAAACTCCATTAATTGGGCAGGGGTCGCTCCGGCTCCAAGAAACTCAGAAAAGCAGACCCAGAAGCAGGCTCCAAAGACAGAGGCCTCATGCGCTGAGGCTCCTCCCGCGTCCCATCGGCCAAGCGACGGGGTGAAGTCGAAGGGTGATGAGATCTGAATTTTTTTTCTTACTTTGACCCTTAGACATCTAGGAAGAAAAATGGTGGTGGCTCTGCAACCGGTCTTGAGACCTTCCCCTCGAGGAAGACCGGGACCTATGCTGAATCGAGCCCCGCCATAAGGTTGAGGGTGCATGGCCTGGCACACAGATCAGGCCTTCGGGTCGTGGTCGTGCTTCAGGCGCCACAAACAGACACGATGCAGATCCGTCACCTACATTATGTGGTAACAGTCCTTGCACAGTTGGAAATCGGTCTTCGTGGGCATCCCTCGACGCACCAAAAAACTCAGCAGAAACTCGACAAGAGTCTAAGTCGGTGAAAAAGAGACCAGGGTAGCTCTCTACGGATCAGCGTGTGGCATGGAAAGAAATGAACTGACGTCACTGCACTGAGGCGGCATCTATGTACTACTCCCAAAGTCATCACGGCGACTATGGCACCAATGACACCCACAGAGTCGACCGACGCTACCTACTGACGCGCAAGGGTATTGCTCAAAGAAAAAATCTCTGGACACAGTCTGACGCCTGGGGGAAATTCCAAGGTAAGGAATCTGCAACTAGAAGTCTCGATCGGATAATGCTGGCTACTTACCACGAAACGCAGGTGGTGGCAGTGAGCAGAATCAATGGGTATGAGGAAACAGGCCACTGCTTGTGTGGTCTGTACAAGTAATGGGCCCACATTTGCCCTCCACTGAGAACCAAACCCTCCATTGAAGCTCTTGACCTTCTCAGGGTAGCAAGCAGAGCAGTCCAAGGCTTACTTGAGAGAGGTGCTGTGGTCTAGTAATCATTTGCAGGCATGCAATAATAACAATCAATAAATAATTGTTGTCTGTGCTGTTTCTTTAGAAAACTAAAAAAGTATATTTATTACACACACACCACTCAAAACTGCACAGTAATTTACAAATATAATAAAGGTTGGTGGAAATACCTTTGGCAACATTACATCTGGACCCTAATGGGCCATGACCCCACACTTCACAGTAAACCCCCTTCATGTACAAGACAGCAGCGCATAGCCATATAGCGAATTGTCAGTTATCATTAGATCAATGTTGGCCCATTTTAGTATTGTAATCACCTGTTAATACTTCCTTCCATCACTGACTTCCGCAACCATAATCCCTCTTCATTTATTATGAATAGTCAAGCACTGTAATCGTACCCACATTATCAGTGATGAGGCATTACATCCCTGCATTATCAGCAATATCACAGGACATTCCCTTCTGCACTACTTATGAGTAATCAGGCATTGCAATAAGGTTCTCACATCATTAGTAAATCATTGTAGTCCCTTAGCAATATGAATTACCGTCAGTATTCATAACCCTTTAAGTAAAGAATTGTTGACTTCTTTGAATAAAGTACTGCTTTTAGATGCAACTTTGACTGAAGTGCAATGGGTTCCTGCTAACTAGGTCCCCCAGTACCAGTGTACCATCCCTAAAACAAGACATCTGGTCACTTGTTCCCCAAGTGAACAGGCCCTTCAGCCCCCTATTACTCCCTAGTAAATGGTACCCCTGGTAACTAGGGCATGGGTACTGACGAAGGGCCCTCAGAGCTGCAGCACAACTTGTGCGACTCAGTGACAATGCAGGAGTAGCAATAAAACAATGGATTTAGTCCCAGATCTCTGGGGGTTTGACATTGTTCAGCATTCGGTCCATCACTTTTTCTTTTTGCAATTGTTGCCCTAAGTGGGACGTGTACGCCCAGACATGGGTCCCGTGCTCCACGTGCCACTGCAGTCAAGCTAGCCTGGCCGAGGAGGGGTGATACCCTGAAACAGGTTCCTGGATGCTTGTTTCTGGTCCAGGAAAGACCTGGGCTGGCAATTCGGGCTGGACTGTTTCCATGGGGAACAGGGTCAAGACTGATTTGCATGTGACTGGGTCCAAACTGGAATGGCACGAGTAGCAAAAAATGATGGATTTAGCCCACATCTCTGTACTGTGGACAATGTTTGAAATTGTTCAGCATTCTGACCATCACTTTTTTGCAATTGTTGCCCTAAGCAGGACAGGTATGCCCAGATGTGGGTTCCGTGCTCCCCATGCCAATGGAGTCAAGCTAGCCTGGCTGAGGAGTGATACCCCGAAACCGGTCCCAGGATGCTTTTTTCCGGTCCAGGGAAGACCTGGCCTGACAGTTCGGGCTGGACTGTTCACGTGGGGAACAGGGTCAAGGCTGATTTGCATATGGCTGGGTCCAAACTGGAATGGCATGGGTAGCAAAAAAAATATAAAAAAATAATGGATTTAGGCACACATCTCTGTACTGGGGTAAAGGTTTGAAATTGTTCAGCATTCTGTCCACCACTTGTTCTTTTTACAACTCTGATGGACCGAGGACCAAGCACCAATTTTATGCAGACTGCCATTGCAGTGATAAGGTGCTCCCACAATTGAAAACACGACATGGAACACAGCATGAGAACCATGTCCCCTAAACACTGCATGTAATATCTGTAAGTCACCCTTCTACCAGGCCTTACAGCCCCAAGGGAGCGTGTATTATATTACATGTTAGGGCATATCCGCCTGAGCAGATATGCCCCGTCTATGGCTTTGTTGATTCTCAGACATGGTAAGTGTACAGGAAAGACATTTAAAATGTATGTGCTGGACACTGGTCATTACGAGTTGCCCAGCTACATGATGGCTGTTCTGAATCCTTGGATGTTTGGTATCAAACATCTCAGAATAATAAACCCTCACTTACCCCAGTGATGTATTTATTAAAAAAAGCACACAGAGGGCACCTTAAAGATGACCCCTGAAAACCTACCAACTACTAGTGTGTTGACTGACTGGTCCTGACCAGTTCAGCGTTCACAGACATGTTTCTGGCCTCCCAAGGTGGGAGCCAAAGCTCTCAAGAACCCGAGACAAAAGCGTGCTCTGGGCAGAAATGGGACCTCCTAGCTCAGGCAGGGTGGACATTCCAGGGCTGGAAGCGTCAAAAGCCTTGCAGCCTTTGTAATGCGACCTAGGTCTCTCCAGATGGTGGAGATGACAACACCCCCTGTCCTAATCCCACTTTTGGTGGCAGCACAGGTGGGAAAATTAGTTAAATTAGGAGGATGCCTGTCCCACCCTTAAGGTGGACAAGCTGAAGTGGACATTACTTTTAAAATTCCTCCATCCTGCTTGGAAGGAATTAGGCCACTATGGTTAGAGTTATGACCACTTCCTAGTGGAAGTGGTCATAAGGGTGTAATCACCCTAAAGGTGGTCAGCCCATTGGCACTCCCCGTAACACCCTTAAACTGAGTATTTAGGTGGCACCTCAGATTTCAACACCCTTAGAAGACCTGAACAAATAAGAGTTGCACCCATAGAAGAGGAAAAGAAGCAGCAGCTGACCTGGATCCAACCCCTTCAGCCTGCTTGTGGACCTCGAAGGATCCTGCACAAAAAGTCAACTTGTCTAGCCTTCAATAAAGACTTGAGTCTCCCGTGGGCAGTGGACTTACCCTGCAAGAAGAAAACTCTAAAGAAAAGACTGCAGCTATTGGACCTCAGAAACCTGACACCAGAAGTAACCATTGCACCAGACGCCACATTCCAAGTTGAAGTGAACCAGTGGTGCCAATGCGGGCCCCAGCTGCCCAGAGACGGAGACCAGTGTGGTCTCACCCATCTTGGACTCTCCTGAGACGCCTGCAGCATCTGCATGCAGGCCCCCTCTTCCACAGGTTTGTGAAGAGAGAAAATCCAACAGCTACAGCAACCACTGCACCCGTAAATCCTGACCCCAGCTGAGGGTGGGTCATCAGTGCCAAAAATGTCCCCTGGCTCTGAGAAGCTCATGCCCACCCCTGCCAGACTCCCCACGATGTCTGCAGCTTCAACATACAGGAACCCCTTACAAGGAGTGCTCCCGGACGTGAAAGCCCAACACCTAAGGACACTCCTGCATCCATCGCCACTTGGCACAGGAGAAGAGGACCAAAGGAGCACCTATGTTCCAGAGTACCACAAATCTACCTTCCTGCTTGTTGTCCCCGACTGGCTTCCTAGCTATAGGGTGCAGCCTGTCTTCACAAGGACCACCAAACTCTCATAGGAAACCATTGGGCACCCAACTCCTTAATACACCGCTGTACCCTGCCACCCCAGTGCCACCCAGAGTGACCTGCTGGTGTGGTTTTAATTAGTGTCCAGAACTTAACTTAATTCCCTGAGATTGGCTTTGTAAGTTGTTGTTAACCCTCTGCTTACTGAACATTGTTTTCCCTGTACAGGATAACATTGAGAGAACTCTGAAAATTGCACTAAGTGTCTGGTTTGAAACGGCTAAGTAATTATGCTTAAAAGCATACTTACCTGATTATGAAGGTCTTGGGTTCGAAACATATAAAAATATTTTTTTTTCTAAATTAGTCTCTGATGTTTTCTTTGAGAGTGTTTCACAGTTATTGCCTGAGGACAGCAAATGCTTAGTACTACCCTCTGATCCTAACTGCTCGCCCACTCTACCACAAAATAGAGAATTTGTCCCATCTACTTGCCTCTGCCATACCAATTGAGGATCCACTGGTCTCTCTGCACAGTGTACTTAGTTTTAGTGCACTATATAGAGTCAGCACCCTACATAAGGCACTGTCAAACCCTCATACAGAACATTCTTCAATAAAGTATTTCTAACTATGGTGAGTAACACTTTGACAAAGTTTAGGCCACAGAAGCGGCAGCCATAAACTCATCCCCTAGAGGGTGCTGTGTTCCCAGCTGTGGAGCACATGGGAGTGTCTGAAAAGGGAAGAGAGCCCCCCCCTTGGTCCCATTTTCACATTTCCTTTGACCCGTCAAATTTAGGATCAGTACTTTTATTAAATTCCTTTAAGAGGTGCCACTACACTCCTGCAGAACCCCCCCCTCCACATTTTCTTTGGTTTGTTGGTGGAACCTCTGTCATCCCGGGGGCCACCACTTTCACAAAACAGATGACTGAGTACAAGCCCTGCAGGACATTAAAAGGTGCTCCCTCTGGAAATGTTGCATATTTGTTGAGCCATGTGGCTAGCTTTTATTTCATTTTTTTCTTATGGTCTGGGGTTTCTGGTCCCACTCGGGCAGCCCTGTGTGCTCCAGACTTTGGAGGCAGCACAGGGAGCATAGCCCTGACTGCCCCTCTGCATGGCTCAAATTTACAGGCTCTCCTTGTTGGTAGTGGCCGCTTGCTCCCCCCAGGACATGGGCACGTGCAGCGGGGCAGGCCCACCTCAGCTAGGGAAGTGCCATGGCACTCCCCTTTCTAATGGACCACATCTCCCTCGAAGATGTGAGGGACTGGAGTTGGGATCCTGGGCTCCTCCCTTTACTTTGCAGAAGTGCCACAGCGGGCCTGCCTTCCTCGTGGTGGTGAGGGGTTGGGAGTCATGGGCCCTCAGGGCTTTAAGGGAGGGGGGCCTCCAGACATGCTCCCTCCCAGACCATATACTAAATAAGTGGAATGCGAGATACAGCCCCCACCTAAGGATGTGGAATCATTAAGAGGGCAGCTGCAGCAACTAGGAACCCCAAGAGGTGAGTATCAGAGGGACCCCCAGCTACCAGGAGAGCAGAGGTAAGTACCTGGTTTTCCCTAAACCAAACAGAAGTACTTTGGAAAAGGATTGTGCAAGACTCAAACAAGTCTGGAAACACTCTGAGATAGATTATGGCAAAAGAGGACCTTCAAAGGAAGGGGACTAAGTCCACTTTGTGATGGAGTGTCCGGTTGTGGCAGGAGGCATTAACCACCCTTCTGTGGATGCAGGACCAGATCGATGGGGGACAAAGAAAACCAGCTGTGCAGCACAGCTGAAGATAATTCCATGGAGAGATGCAGGTGATGTCCCACGCAGTCAGGTTGCAGTGGGTCAGAGGTGCAGGAAGACCACCAACGCGCCTTGGCAAATGCAAGAGAGGAAGAGGAGTTGCAAGGGTGAAGAGGACCAGCAGGGCCCAGGGCACACGACCCAAGGTGGGGGATCTGGGGCGACCCTCAGCAGTTGGAAAAGTCGCAAAAAAAGGAGGCAGCCCCCACAGGCCACCCGCTGGCAGCAGGCACAGCAGTCGCAGTGAAGCCCACTCTGCACGCCTGAAGAGAAGTCCCACGTTGTTGTTGTAGTAGTAGAGAGAAGACTATGTTTGGCAGGAAGAAGTGCTGGGTGCCAGGGCTACACGAAGCCCGAAGATCCCTTGGAGGAGGAACAAACAAGACTTGGTAGCTGCAAGAGTCACAGTGCATAATGGTACTGTCCTGCAAGAACGGGCAAGGGATTACTGTCTCCCAAGTTGGACAGCTGGCTGAGGGGGCCAAGGGGACCACTCCAAACAACCACCTGTTATGCAGGATATACGCAGCTCTGGAGGAAAGAAGATCCACACAGCTGGTTGTTGTTGCAGTTGGTGCTTGCACATGCACAGGAGTGACTCCTTCACTCCAAGGAAGATTCCTTCTTACTTCTTGGTGCAGGCTGGAGTGTTATCGGCCTCAGAGGATGCAAGCCGGGGAAATGTTGCAGTTGCTGAAAGGAGCCGGAGTAACAATGTTGCAAAGCGGAGTCGTCGCTGAAGTTGCAGATTGTTGGTTCCTGTAGAGTCCAGTTGCGGTTCCAGTGGCCAGAAGATGAAGTAAACGATGCAGAGGAGTTCTGTGGAATCTTGCACATCGAATTTAAGGGCCCACCCAAGAAGGCGACCCTAAATAGCCCAGGAAGGGGAATTGGTCACCTAGCAGGGTGACCACCTATCAGGAGAAGGCTGTGACATCACCTACTTGACCTGGCCACTCAGATGCTCCCAAGGTCCTCTGCCCACCTTGGATTCAAGATGCCAGAATCAAGTGGCCACCAGGAGGTGCTCTGGACACCATCCCTGGGGTGGTGATTGTAGGAGGCTGGCCTGGCTTGTAGTGGGTACCAGAGGTACTTACACATTGTGCCAGGTCCAGTTATCCCTTATTAGTGTAGAAGAGGTGTTTCTAGCAGCTAAGGCTGATAGAAGGTAGCTATGGCAAAGCAGCTTAGGCTGAACTAGGAGACATGTAAAGCTCCTACTATACCACTGGTGTCATATGCACAATATCAGAAAACACAATACACAGAAGTACTAAAAATAAAGGTACTTTATTTTTATGACAATATGCCAAACTTATCTCAGTGAGTAACCTCAGTATGAGGATAAGTTATATACACAGGATATATGTACACACACCAAAATTATGCAGGTAATAGCAAGAAAAGTAATGCAAACAGTGTAGAATTACAGTAGATTGCAATAGGAGCACGTAGGTATAGGGGCAACACAAACCATATACTCTAGAAGTGGAATGCGAACCACGAATGGACCCCAAACCTATGTGAGCTTGTAGAGGGTCGCTGGGACTGTAAGAAAACAGTGAGGGTTAGAAAAATAGCCCACCCCAAGACCCTGAAAAGTAGGTGTAAAGTGCACCTACTACCCCCAGAGAGCACAGAAGTCGTGATAGGGGGATTCTGCAGGAAGAACAAACACCAGCAATGCAACAACAGTGCATTTCCGGACCTGAGTACCTGTAAGACAAGGGAACCAAGTCAAATAGTCGCGACAGTGTCGAGAGTGGGCAGGAGCCCAGGAAATGCCAGCTGAGGGTGCAAGGAAGCTGCCACAGGCTGGATGAAGCTTGGAGTTCTGCAAGAAAGAAGAGAGCTAGGGACTTCTCCTTTGGAAGACAGATGTCCCACATCGCGATGAAGCTTGCTGAGGTGTTCCCACGCAGAAAGACCGCAAACAAGCCTTGATAGCTGCAAGGGTCGCGGTAGAGGTTTTTGGCTGCTGCTGTGGCCCAAGAGGGACCAGGATGTCGCCACTTGGAGGAGGAGACAGAGGGGGCGCCCAGCAACTCAGGGAGCCCTCACAGAAGCAGGCAGCACCCGCAGACGTACCTGAACAGGCGCTTGGATGAAGAGTGAACCTGAGTCCACGCGAAGTCACAAAAGGGAGTCCCACGACGCCGGAGGACAACTCAGAAGGTTGTTCACTGCAGGTTAGAGTGTCAGTGACCCAGGCTTGGCTGTGCACGAAGGAAATCCTGGAAGAGTGCACAGGAGCTGGAGCAGCTGCAAATCACGCGGTACCCAGCAATGCAGTCTAGCGTGGGGAGGCAAGGACTTACCTCCACCAAACTTGGACTGAAGAGTCACTGGACTGTGGGAGTCACTTGGACAGAGTTGCTGAGTTCCAGGGACCATGCTCGTCGTGCTGAGAGGGGACCCAGAGGACCAGTGATGCAGTCTTTTGGTGCCTGCGGTTGCAGGGGGAAGATTCCGTCGACCCACTGGAGATTTCTTCAGAGCTCCTGGTGCAGGGAGGAGGCAGGCTACCCCCAGAGCATGCACCACCTGGAAACAGTCGAGAAAGCCGGCAGGATGAGGCGATACAAGGTTGCTCGTAGTCATCTTGATACTTTGTTGTGGTTTTGCAGGCGTCCTGAGCAGTCAGCAGTCGATCCTTTGGCAGAAGGTGAAGCGGGAGATGCAGAGGAACTCTGGGGAGCTCTTGCATTCATTATCTGGTGAGATCCTCAAAGCAGAGACCCTAAATAGCCAGAAAAGGAGGTTTGGCTACCTAGGAAGGAGGATTGGCTACCAAGAGAAGTAAGAGCCTATCAGAAGGAGCCTCTAACGTCACCTGCTGGCACTGGCCACTCAGAGCAGTCCAGTGTGCCACAGACACCTCTGTTTCCAAGATGGCAGAGGTCTGGGACACACTGGTGGAGCCCTGGGCACCTCCCAGGGGAGGTGCTGGTCAGGAGAGTGGTCACTCCCCTTTCCTTTGACCAGTTTCGCGCCAGAGCAGGGCTGGGAGATCCCTGAACCGGTGTAGACTGGCTTATGCAGAGATGGGCACCATCTGTGCCCATCAAAGCATTTCCAGAGGCTGGGGGAGGCTACTCCTCCCCAGCCCTCACACCTATTTCCAAAGGGAGAGGGTGTTACACCCTCTCTCAGATGAAGTCCTTTGTTCTGCCTTCCTGGACCAGGGCTGCCCGGACCCCAGGAGGGAAGAAACCTGTCTGGGGGGCTTGGCAGCAGCTGCAGTGGAGACTCCGGAAAGGCAGTTTGGCAGTACCCAGGTACTATGCTAGAGACACAGGGGATCATGGAATTGTCCCCCACAATGCCAGAATGGTATTGGGGTGACAATTCCATGATCTTAGACATGTTACATGGCCATGTTCGGAGTTACCATTGTGACGCTATACATAGGTAGTGACCTATGTACAGTGCACGCGTGTAATGGTGTCCCTGCACTCACAAAGTCTGGGAATTTGCCCTGAACGATGTGGGGGCACCTTGGCTAGTGCCAGGGTGCCCACAAACTAAGTAACTTTGCACCTAACCTTCACCAGGTGAAGGTTAGACATATAGGTGACTTATAAGTTACTTAAGTGCAGTGGAAATGGCTGTGAAATAACGTGGACGTTATTTCACGCAGGCTGCAGTGGCAGGCCTGTGTAAGAATTGTCAGAGCTCCCTATGGGTGGCAAAAGAAATGCTGCAGCCCATAGGGATCTCCTGGAACCCCAATACCCTGGATACCTCAGTACCATATACTAGGGAATTGTATGGGTGTACCAGTATGCCAATGTGAATTGGTAAATTTAGTCACTAGCCTGCTAGTGACAAATTTGGAAAGCAGAGAGAGCATAACCACTGAGGTTCTGGTTAGCAGAGCCTCAGTGAGACAGTTAGGCATCACATAGGGAACATACTTATGAGCACTGGGGCCCTGCCTGGCAGGGTCCCAGTGACACAGACTAAAACAACATATATACAGTGAAATATGGGGGTAACATGCCAGGCAAGATGGTACTTTCCTACAGTGATGGACAGGGGAGTGGTCGCTCCCCTTTCCTTTGTCCAGTTTTGCACCAGAACAGGGACATGGGGTCTGGCATTTGCTTGAGTTAGAGCTATTGGCATTGTAAATTCATAACTGGACTTTTCTTGCCATATAAATTGGTCAACCTTGCCTCATAAATTTGTATTTTCCTGTCATATAATTCCAGGGCTCTGCATATAACTAAATAACTTCCGTTTACCTTCTTCCTCTATATGCAGAAAAAAATGAAAATGTTGCCCTTTAGCATCTTAATTTAAATCTGCCATGCTGATTCCAGTAGAATACCACTTTCACCACTCCGCCATCTGAGTTGTTGGCTGGCTAACACAATTCCTCGAAAGAAGACACAAGACAGCCACGAAGGAACAACGAGAGAAATAAACTAGAAGGATCACCCAAACATATCAAGAGTGTTCAAACAGACATAGGCCCTCATTCTGACCCTGGTGGTCTTTGACCGCCAGGGCGGAGGACCGCGGGAGCACCGCCGACAAGCCGGCGGTGCTTCAATGGGGATTCCGACCGCGGCGGTAAAGCCGCGGTCGGACCGGCACCACTGGCGGGGTCCCGCCAGTGTACCGCGGCCCCATTGAATCCTCCGCGGCGGCGCAGCTTGCTGCACCGCCGCGGGGATTCTGACCCCCCCTACCGCCATCCAGATCCCGGCGGTCGGACCGCCGAGATCCGGATGGCGGTAGGGGGGGTCGCGGGGCCCCTGGGGGCCCCTGCAGTGCCCATGCCACTGGCATGGGCATTGCAGGGGCCCCCGTAAGAGGGCCCCTAAATGTATTTCACTGTCTGCTGCGCAGACAGTGAAATACGCGACGGGTGCAACTGCACCCGTCGCACAGCTTCCACTCCGCCGGCTCGATTCCGAGCCGGCTTCATCGTGGAAGCCTCTTTCCCGCTGGGCTGGCTGGCGGTCTGAAGGAGACCGCCCGCCAGCCCAGCGGGAAAGTCAGAATTACCGCCGCGGTCTTTCGACCGCGGAACGGTAACCTGACGGCGGGACTTTGGCGGGCGGCCTCCGCCGCCCGCCAAGGTCAGAATGAGGGCCATAGTGTAATAAGGATGTTAAGTTGGCCTGAAGTATGGTCACAACTGTAAAAGAGATTATTCAAACATATAAAATTAGCATACAAACCTTTTGTCAGAAAAAAAAGTTTGGCATTAGACTGTAATGCTCAAAACAGCCCCTACAGGGCACTATAAGAAAAATATAATTTGTAAGAAACATGGTCATGTAACCATATTGTTAGCCCCAAGAGGTAATAACCCCATGAAAAAACAGAGGAGAAAGTAATACAGTGTAACCATATACTTAGCCCCTATAGGGCATTTTTAGGGCTAGCAGGCCTACTGCAATGATATAACAAACAAGGCCTTTAAAACAAAACGTTTCTCAGCTGTAAAACAAAATTTGTAGCCATGAGAAAGCTTTAAAAACAGTGAATGGTGGGAGGGGTTATTATTTTGGGGTCCCGACTAACCTAGTGTGTGGACTCAGAGATTATGTAGGCAGAAAGAGCATTTTGAAGGTGGTCCCCCTGTCCTAGGACCACAGCCTGTGTTCTGAGCCAAAATGTTTTGTAAAAATAATGCCCTGCAAAGCTTTATGGGGTGAGTTTTCGTGCCACAAATATTATATATGTATAATAGAATGTTGACTGCAATGCTCAGAACAGCTCCTGGAGGACACCACAATAAAAGTAGTATTTGGAAGAAACAAGGTCATGTAACAATGCAGTCAGTCCTTAGAGAGCATAACCACATGAAAAATGAATGAATGAAAGTAATATAGTAAAACTTTATATTTAGCCCACAGAGGACAAAGTGCATTACACATTTTTGAAGGCTAGCATAACTATACCAAAATTACAAACAAGTCCCATAAAATGTAACTTCTCTCAGTTGTAGAATAAAAGCTCCAGCCATGAATAAGCTTAAAAAGATAATGAATGGTGTTAGGGGTTATTCTTTTTAGTACCCACTAACAGTGTGGGATCCAGAGATGATGTAGACAGAAAGAGCACATTGTGGTCAATGTTTTAAGCGGATTCCATTGTCCTAGGACCACCACGGGCTGAGTTATGAGCAAAAATGTTTTGTGAAAGTAATGCCCTGCAAAGCATTCTGGGGCACGTTTTGTGCCACAAATATTTTAGTAAGTTGATATGACAGAGCATAACCACACAAAAATGGCAAAAAGTAATACAGTGCAACCATATATTTAGCCCATAGAGGGCATAGCACATTACACATATTCAGGGCTAACAGGCCTATAACAATGATATTACAAAGAAGACCCTTAAAACACAACCTACTCTTAGCTGTAAAACAAAAGTTCCACCCCTGAGAAAAGTTAAACAGACACTGAATAGTGGAAGGAGTTATTATTTTAAGGCCTCCACTAACCTAGTGTGTAGAACTAAAGATGATGTAGACAGAAAGAACACATTATTGTGGGCATTCTGGTGGTGGTCCCATTGACCTAGGACCACCACCAGCTGAGTTATGAGCAAAATGTTTTGTAAAAGTAATGCTCTGCAAAGCATTATGGGACAAGGTTCTGTGCCAGGAATATTTTAATATGTTGATATGATTGAAATGCTTAGAACAGCCCATAGAGAATCCACAATGAAAATGGCATTTGTAAGAAGCAAAATGTTACTTACCAGTAGACATCTGTTTGTGGTATGCTATGCATAAGCTCACCATCTAGCGTAGGGTTCGGAATTGTACAATTGTTTTTTTTTTTTTTCCGAAGAAGCTTTTCAAGTCATGGGATCGAGTGACTCCTCTCAGTAATAATGCGCATGCACAGCAAATCCTGTTAGACTGTTTCTCAGCAGGTGAGAGTGAAGTGGTGAAGAGAGAATAGGATACAAAACATGTCCGAAGAAGGTATGTATATATGTACAATATTTACATGCTAATAAATTGCAATGGTCACATGCATCTGGTGAGGAGGGAGGGCGCATGTGAATCTACATCACCATAAGCCATGAACAGATGTCTTCCGGTAAGTAACATTTTTCGTTAAATGGCAGGAGTGGCTGTACATACAGATGCTATGTATAAACTGTAAAGCAGTCTTTCCATCAAGAGGTGGCTAGTGTGCAGGAGTAGCAATTGTTTGAAGGAGTGTTTTTAGTACTGTTTGCTTGACATTTGCCTGCTGACGTGCAAATACATCAACACAATAATGTTTTGTAAAGGTATGTGGTGTAGACCATGTAGCTGTTTACAAATATCTTATGTTACCTAAAATGCCATAAATGCACTTTTTTTTTTAGGGCTGAGCCTATGTCACATGCGCTTGCGCATGCGTAGCGCTTGTGAGACGCTTTAGGAGTTAGAAAAGGGCTCGGAGGCCCATCCACGTCACGTCAGTGTCTTTTATTGGTTCGTGGGCTTGCCTGTTAAAATTTGCTTGGTTTAATTAGTGGAAGGCACGCATACGTCATGCCTTTTCTGTTGGTTAGCGTTCCTCAAGCGCAGCGACCAAGTACTGAAAACATGCGAGGCTCACTGTTTCCAGTCAGGTTTGTGGACTACTTTTTATCTTTTGTTTGCAGCGCGATCTCGCTCGGCAGTAGTCGAGCGCTTTGCAGAACACTGACCCTGTTACATAGGTAATTGCACTTCTGCCAGTTACGTACGCAATTGCACTTTTGCCGATAGGTTTCATTACGAGTGAACTGCAGCAGCGCGATCGTGCGTTTTTTTTCTTTCAACGTGGCAAGAAAAATCCGGTTGGGAGTTTACAACTGGTAATAGCTGTAACTCATACAAATGCGAGACCCTAGTGAATTGCAAATGCCTGTTTCCTAGTGGAGTGTGCTCTAGGTGGTGCAGGTTATTGTCGTTTGGCGTTTTGATAGCAAGTGTGAATACATTTGACTATCCATGTAGCTATACTTGGTTTAGATATAGCTTCTCCTTTATGGGGCTTTGAAAAGGCCACAAAAAGTTTTCTTTTCCTAAAGTATTTGGTTTGGTTTATATAATACAGAGGAGCCCTTTTAACAAAGCGTGTGTAACAAACACTCTTTCTCCTACAGAATCTACTTTGGTAAAGAAAACTGGCAATTCTATTGACTGACTGATATGAAATTGTTAAACTACTTTTGGATTAGTTCTCAACACATGTTTTTCTTTGTGAATTTGGAAGAAAGGTTCTTCCAAGGTTAAAGCCTGGAGCTCCCTCACACACACCTAAGGGAAGTGATGGCGACTAAAAAGGCTACATTCTAAGATAGAAATTGTAGAGAACAGGAATGTAAGGGCTCAAAATGAAGACTCAAAAGCCTTGAGAACAATGTTAAGATTCCAGGATGGGGCTGGAGGAACCCTTGGTGGAATGACTCTTAAATCCTTCCATAAATTCCTTATTAACGGGAACTCTAAACATAGAAGTATGATTTCTATTTTGAAGATTATGCAGCTATTGCTGCTAAATGAAGATGAATGGATGTTTAAGCAAGAATAGCTTTTTGTAAATGCTGTAAGTAACAGACAACCTCTTGAACAGTTAACTCGAGAGGGTCAATGTTTTATGTTGGCAATAGCAAACAAAACATTTCCATTTTGCTGCATAACTATGTCTAGTTGTGGGTCTATGTGGTTCTCTAAGGACAGCCATACATTACGGTCTGTTGGGAAGCTTCTGATGTGGAACTACTGAGAGATCCAGAAGTGTTGTGAATCATGGTTGACATGTCCATGTAGGAGCTACCGGGATCATGGTGAGGGAAGATTGTCTGAGCTTCCGAACTAGAAAAAGAATGAGTGGGAGAGGGGGAAAGAAATATTCCTGACCAACTCATCCACAGAGCATTGCATCTGGAGTGAGGGTGAGGATACCTGGAGGTGAAGTTGTAGCATTTTGCATTCTGAGGTGTGGCAAATAAGTCTATTTGAAGTGTTCCCCACTTTAGAAAGTACCAGTGAAGGACTTGTGGTTTGAGTTCCCATTCATGAACTTGTTGCTGCATCCTGCTTAGCAGGTCTGCACATTGATTATCTATCTCTTGGAGATATTGTGCCACTGTAGGAAGGTGGCGCCTGTATATACTATATAGAAATGAGATATACTGTGCTCAGAGTCCAGAGGCTTAACAGAGGCTAAACTAGATAGTACTAATGCTTTCTTTTGTGGTAGTGTGGTCGAGCAGTTAGGCTTATCAAAGGGTAGTGCAAAGCATTTGTTGTACATAGGCAATAAAGGAAGCACACTCTCAATGACTAACACCAGGACAATGTTTTTTATACAGCAAAAATATAATTTGTTACTTTATTTCTAGAACCACAAGATTCAGTTTGCAGGTAAGTACATTTGCAAGTAAATATCTAACACATGCATCAATATTACTTTGTTACAATTTGGCAAGTTAAATGTTTTTCAAGAAAAAAGCAAATATCAGTTTTAAAAGTTGACATTGCAATTTTCAGAGGCATTCCTAGGGAAGAAGAAAAGTTAGTAGGGTTCTGAGGTAAGTACAATACTTACAGTTCCAGTCTCCCGGTATTAGTATGTCCCCAAGTGGGGGTTCAAATTAACCCCAAACACCCACCACCAGCAACACAGGGCCAGCCGGGTGCAGAGGTCAAAGATGAGGCAAAATTTAAAATAGATTCCTATAGAGACTGAGGGCACTCGGAATAAGGCCTGCTTGCAGGTAAGTACCCGCATCTTTGGAGGGCAGACCTGGGAGGTTTGGGTGAGCACTGGGAGGGGAAGCACAAGTCCGCACCAAACACACATCTTCAGCAGTGCAGGGGTGGCCGGGTGTAGGATGTAAACAGTGTCGGGCTCCCAATTTTTTTTCAATAGAGGGCCCCCAGGGGTCACAAAGATGCTGCAGGCTAGGTTCAAGGGGTCGGTTCCTGAAAACCACAGGCTGGTTAAGGAGGAGGGCCGCCTGCTGAGCTCTGCAGGACCAGTGGTCGGATTCCCCTAAGCCAGGGGGGCTGTGGGTGCAGGGGTACCTTTAGGCATCGGGAATTTTTGTCCGGTTCACTCGCAGTCAGAGGGTCCTCGGGATTTAGGCTGCAGGTGTGCCATGTTGGCCAGGAGGTGTCAACCCACGGTGGACACAAGGTCAGAATCGCCTGGGGACCTGCTCTGGACCGGTGGGCCACCTGGACACGTTGGTTGCAGAGTGAGCAGGATTCACGGATCCAGGGCAGTTCTGGAGTCCTTTGCGGGAGATCCTTTCTGGTAGGGCTGCTGTCCATGGAAGATCTTGGTCCTCTGGAGGGCAGGCAGTCCTCTTGAAGCTTTTAACAGATTGCTGGTTCTGCAGGATGCTTCACCTTACTGTAGCAGGACTTCAGAAGCTTGGGTCAGGCGTGTAGGGCTGAGGCCAAATCAGTTGGTGTCTTCAGTCTTCTCTGCTGGGGGTCAGCTTAGCATTCCTTTCTTCTTGTCATCTTCTTGAGGTCACCAGGAGTCTGATGAGCTGGGTTCAGGGGAGCCCTTAAATCCTGGATTTAGGGGCGTTGCACAGATCAAAGGGCAGTAGCCAATGGCTACTGTCCCTGAGGGTGACTACACTCTTCCAGTGCCCAATCCCTTTGAGGAGGGGGACCCAGACCTAACACTACTGGTCCCTGTCCTCCAAACCAAGATGGAGGATTTTTTGAGGAGGGGGTCACTTTAGCTCTGTACATTTTAGAGGTGGTCCCAACTGAAGAGGTCACTCCTTGATTTTCCTAATTTTGCTGACGGAGTTGCTGCCAAAAGTGGGTCTTTCTGGGGGGCGGGCATTTCCACTAGCTGAAGTGTCCTGGGTCACTGTAACCAGAGGCCTGAGCCTTTGATGCTCACCGACAGGTGTTACAGTTCCTGCAAGGAGGAGGTGTGAAGCACCTCCTCCCAGTGCGGGCTTTGCTTCTGGCCACAGAGGGGACAAAGGCTCTCACCCCATGTAGCCAGAAACTCGTTGGGAAGTGGCAGGCTGGAACAGACCTGCCAGTCCTGCACTAGACGTTTGGCTAAGTCCATATACTCAGTATGGCCACACTGCACTTACAATGTTTAAGAGTGGACTTAAACACTGCAGGGGCATACTGCCCATGCAACTATGCCCTCATCTGTGGTATAGTGCACCCTGCCTTAGTGCTTCAAGGTCTGCTGTAGGAGTGACTTACCTATGCCATAGGCAGTGATTTGTGGTCATGGCACCCTGTGAGGGGTACCATGTCGACTTTGTCTTTTTCTCCCTGCAAGCACACACAAAGTGCAATGGCAGTGTGCATGTGTTTGGTGAGTGGTCCCCTCGGGTGGCATAATACATGCTGCAATCCTTGGGGACCTTCCCTGGACTCACAGCCCTTGGAACCATGGGTAACTTTTACAAGGAACTTAGCTGTGTGCCAGGGGTGTGCCAATCGTGGAAGCAATGATATAGTTTTTGGAAAAGAAGACTTGTGCTGGGACCTGGTTAACCAGATCCAGCACACTACCATATCAGCATCAATATCAAGCAAAACGTTGGGGGGGAATCCATGCAAAAAGGGGCACTTTCCTACAGCCACTATGTGAATGTGGTGATGACTTGCCCATTTCCACATTGATTGTGCAAGATGGGATAGTTGAGGCGATTGTCACCTCCCATATTTTTTAACATAGTACATGGCAGTCATGATATCTGTATGTACCAACACCACCTTGTGTTGCAAGTGTGGAAGGAATGCTTTCATTGCTAGGAAGACTGCTAGGCATTCTAGGTGATGATGTGTAAGGACTGTTGGGGATATTCCATAGCCCCTGGACTGTGAGGTTGTGGAGATGAGCTCCCCAACCGGTATGTGAGGCGTCTGCAGTGACCGTGATCAGAGGCACAGGATCTAAAAAGGTCCACCCTTTCATAAGGTTTGTGGTGTTCCACTACTGCAGAGATAGATGAGCTTGGAGGTCCAACACCACTAGATCTTCTAGGTGACCCTATGCCTGAGACCATTAGCAAGAAAGGCACTGTTGCAGGGGACGCATATGAAGTCTGGCTTGCGGTACGATGGCGATGCAGGATGCCATCATCCCTATTAGGTGCATAAAAGTCCTTACTGTGTATGAATAGTTCTCTGTTAATAGAGCAATCATTCTTGGAAAAGCTTGAATTTGAGCTGAGCTAGGAAAAGCTAGTCCTAAGTGTGTATTGAGGATCGCTCCTAGACAGGGTTATATCTGGAGGGGTTGCAGATGTGATTTGAGGTAACTGATGGTGAATCCAGTGTGTAGAAGATCGATAGTAAGTTGAGTGTAATGTTGACATCCTTGGAGGATACTGGCCTTGATAAGCCAGATGTCCAAGTAAGGGAAGACATGAAATTGTCTTCTGAGATGTGTAGGCGCTACCGCGAGACATTTGGTTAATACTCTTGGAGCAGTTGTGACCCTGAAAGGTAAGACCTTGAATTGGTAATGTTTTCCTGCAACCACGAATCTGAGGTATTTGGTGTGCTGGATGAATGGGAATGTAAAAATAGGCATCCTTTAGGTCTAACTCTGTCATGAAATTGCCCTTTTGGCGAAGGGAAATAACATCCTGAAGAGTGACCATATGGAAGTGTTCTGACTGAATGTAATGGCTTAAGGGTCTGAGATCTAAGATTGGTCTAAGAGACTTGTCTTTTTTGGGTATTAGGAAATACAGGGAGTAAACTCCCGCAACCTGGTGTTGCTATGGACTGATTCTATGGCCCCTTTGAGAAGAAGAGAGTGTACTTCCTCTTTGAGAAGAGTGAGATGTTATTGAGAAAGTCCGAGTACGAGGGGGTATGTTTGGTCGAGTTGATGTAAGCTCCCAACAGTAACCATTTTGGATAATTGAAAGTGTCCATTAATCCGTGGTAGTTTGAGACCATTGTGGGTATAGGTGTTGTAGTTTGCTGCCTACAGGAGTGATGTGTGGTGGTGGCAGGTGGAGGCAGTCATTGCTTGGTGGTGAAGGAGTAGCCACTAGATGTAGATGGCTTTCCTCAGCCTTTATTATTGTTTCCTCTGTAGGAACCTCTATAATACCCTCTGGAGTATAACTGAGAGGCAGGCTTTGCTTGTGTGGAAGACTGGTCTGTAAAAAGATGACTGAAAGCTTCTTGGGAACCCCAGGTGATGAAGTCTTTTTTGAGCTTTCCAAGTGTGGTATCCTCTTGTGGGCCAAATAAGTGCTCTTTATCGAATGGCATGTTTAACACTGCCTGCTGTACCTCTGGTTTAAAGCCTGAGCATCAGGGCCAGCCATGTGGTCTAATGATGACGCTGGTGCCGTATCAGCAGCATCCACCGCGCATCTACTTGAATTGTTGGAGACAGTTTGCCCTTCAGCTACAATTTCTGCACCCCTTTTACGATGATCCTCGGGGAGATATTGTAGAAGCTCCTCCATGGCATCCCAGTGTGCTCTAGCATACCAGGATAGTAATGCCTGAATGTTGGCGATACACCAGTGATTGGCTGCTTGAGCTGCCATCCTCTTACCTGCCGCATCTAACTTTTTACTTTCCTTGTCAGAAGGGTGCGTGTCTCCTGTTGATTGGCTATTAGCCCTTTTCTGAGCAGCAGAGGGAA
This sequence comes from Pleurodeles waltl, assembly GCF_031143425.1. Classification (NCBI taxonomy): domain Eukaryota; kingdom Metazoa; phylum Chordata; class Amphibia; order Caudata; family Salamandridae; genus Pleurodeles; species Pleurodeles waltl. Next base: position 116,929,354 of record NC_090437.1, read on the forward strand.
CAATAGAGTCAGAAGGAATCTGAGCCTTGATAAATAAACGGTCAGTGGGTGCAGCCTCATATTTTGTGTCTACCCTGGGAGTGATAACTTGTGATCTAACTGGTTCCTAAATTTCATCTGTGTTCCTGAGTATGCCTGGGAGCATGGGAAGAAACGGATTTTCCTTGTGTGTTGTGCCAAGGGTGTAGAACAGAAAATCTTCTATTGGATCAGTGTACATGTGGATGTTATGAAATGCAGCTGGCCTAGCTATAACCTGTTGATATGAGGTGGAATCATTAGGTGGTGAGGGTCTAGCTGGGTAGAGATCTGGATCATTAGGTATAATATGATCTGGATTATATGTATCCCATGGGTCTGGATCATCTAATCTATCTCCTAAATCATGAGCCTCACCAGGTGGTAAATTAGGTGGTGTGAACCCCGAAGGAGGGGGAGATGGTGGAGGAGAAGGAGGTGAAGAAAATTGAGGAGAACACAGAGAGAAAAGGAGCCTTGCACTTAGTAGGCTTTTTTTCCCAGAGGCGGAGAGGAGTCAAGCACCTCTTGAAAAGTTAATTTCCTCTTTAAAGGGAGAGGAGGTGATGTTATAATATGTCCTGTTCCCTCTTGACTCTGAAGTTGGTGCTGACGAGCATCCATAACCTCCAAAATTGGTTCCAGAAGTGAAGCGGTGGTTGAAGACTGTCCAGAATCAAAGGAGGTATTTTTTAAATGTTCGGTTCCAAAGTTTTTAGATTGTGCAATATTTTCGGCACCAAAACAGTGGATGGCAGTTTTTTCTTTGGTGTGGACGCGTTCTGTACCGAAGCACGGTGTGTACTCTGTCGGGTCAGTGCCAAGGTGGCGGTACCAGCACCTGAGGTCGATGCCAAAGATTTGGATTTGGCTATGTACAGGCTGAGTCAGAGGGCGGGGCATTCGAAGGAGTTTCTCGGCTCAGACCATGGCCAGAAGGCAGTGGCGGATCGATGACCTCTTTAGATGTAGTCTTGACTGAGGGTGAAGGAGTCTTTTTACTCACGGTCTGCGCCGACTGCAATAATTGACTTTCAATGTCAGATTGAACATCCGAGTCAGAGTCTTAGATGGAGATGGCCTGTTCTTGCTCCACTCCTCCTGTGTATGCTCATTGTCAAAGATGTCCGGTGTGTCGTCTGAGACACCATTTCAATCCAACGAGCTCTTCGATCTCGAAGTGTATTCTTTGATTGAAAGGAACAGCACTAGTCACAGGTCTGCTCGTTGTGGTGGTGGGAGACACACAAATTACACACATGGTGGTGGTCAGTGTGTGGAAATTTGGGGTGGCATCGAGGGCAAAACCAAAATGGACTCTGTTCCATCAGGTCTGAGTAGTTGATGGCACGCGGAGGACTTAGGCCCAAAGAGGGCCCTAGGGGGCCGCATCTGCCCCGAAGGGAATAGAATCGATTTCGGGTGTAAGCTGGAACTGATGGCGAAGGGATGGAAGAAAATGCAATCGAACAATACCGACAGTGATAGAAAGACGGAGAGCGAGCTGTGTTGGATTGAATCGAGCCATAACTCAGAGCAAGAGCCTGAACTCGTCGGCAGAGAGAAACAATCTAACAAAGTACTCGATGCCCATGCGCAGTATTACCGAGAGAAGGAGTCACTTGATCTCAGACTTGAAAAGCTTCTTCGAAGAAAGAAAGGGTTGTACCACTCCGAACCCAACACTAGATGACGAGCTTATGCATAGTATGTGTATCTACAGCCACACATGCCAACAGACACATGGTCATGTAACTGTATAGTTAGCCCCTTGAGAGCATAACCACACACAAAAGGTAATGCGGTGCAACCATATATTTAAGCCCCTAGAGGGCATAGTACATTACTCATATTCAGAGGTAATAGGCTTATAACAATAACATTACAAAGAAGACCCTTAAAACACAGCCTACTATCAGCTGTAAAACAAAAGTCCCAGCCATGAGGAAGGGTAAACAGATATTGAATGGTGGGAGGGGTTATTATTTTGAGGTCCCCACTAGCCTAGTGTGGGGACTCCAACATGATGTAGACCGAAAGAGCACATTGTTGTGAATGTTTTATTGGTGGTCCCATTGTCTTAGGACGACAACAGGCTGAATTCTGAGAATATATATATTTTTTTAAACAAATGCTTGCAAAGCATTATGAGACGAGTTTCCAGAGTGCAGTGAATATTGTAGTATTGACTAATGGAGCTTTTAGAATTGGTACTGAACACAGTACGTCATTGAGGGTGTCAAAACCCTTTTGGTAACTCACACTCCTGTTCACTTTTAGGTTCTTTCTGGGGATGATTTCTGTGAGAGGTGCCACCATAGTACCACACCCATCCACAAACCTCCTGTAGTCCAGTCATGCTAAGGAATGCCCTGACATGGGCCTGGGTTGTTAGGAGCCTTCCAGTCCAGAACTGTCTGGATCTTGGGTTGTAAAGGTTAAACTTGGCCTCCACCCATAAGGTGGCCCATGTATACAACAGTGCCCTGTCCTATCTGGCACTTGCTTGCCTTGATAGTGAGGCCTGCCAGCTGCAGAGTCTCAAGGACCTTTCCAAGATGGATCGGGTGATCCAGCCAAGTAGAGCTATAGACAGCAATATCATCTAGATATGCTGCACTAAAAGACTAACCCACCTAGGACTTTATCCACAAAGCTTTGGAAGGTGGCAGGGGCATTCTTTAATATAAATGGCATTACAGTGAATTGTTAATGGCCATCTGGGGTCAAGAATGCTGTTCTATCTTTGGCTCCTGCAATCAGCCCAATCTGCCAGTACCTTAATATTAAATCAAAAGTACTGAGAAACTTGGCTGCACCCAGCCTGTCAATTTGTCAGCCCTTGGACTGGGACCGGCATCTGTCTTAGTGGCAGCATTGAGGCCCCTGTAGTCCGCACAAACCCTCAGCTCTGGGTTACCTCCCTTGAAATGAGGTTTGGGGACTAAGACCACTGGTTAAGCCTGAGACTGTCAGAGGGCTCAATCACCCCAAGTTCCAACATCCTGTTTACTTCAACTCGGATGATTTCTGTGACTTGATCAGACTGTCTGTAAATGTTGCACTTGACAGGCAAGCTTCCTCTAGTGTGCACATCATAGGTACACATGGTAGTCTGACCAGGGCCACAGAAAAGAGCCCAGCATACATCCTCAGGACCTGCCTGCAGTGAGCTTGCTGGGGGCAGTGAGGGTGTCTGAAAAGGTTTCGCCTTCAACTGAGCTGGCTGCCTGGTTGTGGGAGGGAAGGTCGGATAGAGGTTCACTCTTCTTCCTGGCCCTCATCAGTGACCATCAGCATGATCACATAAGCTCTGTCATAATTGGATTTAAGGTAGCTCACATGGCTGACCCTGTGAGGGCTCCTGTGAGTGCCAAGGTCCCCCAGATAAGTGACCTACCCTTTTCCTTCAAGTATAGGGTAGGATGCACTCTAATTGTCCTGGAGAGCCCTGGGATCCATAGGCTCCAACACCCATACCTCCTGCCCTGGCTGGTACTCCACCAGCAGCCTTTAAGTCAAACCATTGCTTCTGGAGCTCTTGGCTTGCCTCAAAGTTGTTGTTAGCTTTTCCATGTACTCAGCCATCCTAGAACATAAGCAAAGCACATAGTCCACTATGTCCTGTTTGGGCTCTTTGAGAGGCATCACCCAGCCTTTCCTCACCAGACCCAGTGGTCCCCTAACAGGATGGCCAAACAAGTTCACTGGGACTAAAGCCCACTCCCTTTTGAGGCACTTCTCTGTAGGCATAATGCAGGCATGGCAAAAGGACATCCCATCTCTTTCTGAGTTTTTCAAGGAGCACCATGTTCATACCTTTCATGGCTTTGGCAACCCTTCCAACTGAACCATTTGTTTGGGAATGGTATGAGGTTGTGAAGTCATAAGTCACACCAGATTTGTTATACATTGCTTTGTCTGTCGTAAACCACCTCCTTAGAGAAACCCACCCTTACTGAGGAGGGCTCTGGCAACTTCAGGGGCAGTGGCAGTCCAAAGGGGAACTGTTTCAGGGTACCTAGTGGCATGATCCACTACCACAAGTACAAATATATTCGCTGATGCTGTTTGAGGGTTCAGGGGGCCAACCATGTCAACCTCTACTCTTTCAAAGGGTATCCCCAACCACTGGTAGTGGAAGTAGGGGGCCTTTGCTTTGCCACCGGTCTTGCCACTGGCCTGACAGCTGGCACAGGAGTTGCAAAACTCCTTCACTCTCTGGGACATACCTGGGCAGTAGAAGTAGTTCACCAACCTACTCCAAGTTTTCATCTGGACAAGATGCCCAGCTAGGGGGATGTCATGGGCCAATGTGAGTAAGAACGCCCTGTACTGCTGAGGTATTACCACTCTTCTACTGCCATCAGATCTGTGGTCTCTGGCTTCAGTGTAAAGAAGCCCATCCTCCCAAAAGGTCCTGTGGGAGCCACTGACATCTTCATTTTCCTGGTCAGCAGCTTACTGCCCCAGGCTTTCAAGAGTGGGGTGGGTTGTCTGTGCCTGGCAGAGATGTCTCCTAGAGGATCCCCCTGGGACTAAGAGCTCTGTCGCATAAGGCTCAAAGTTTCTGCAGCTCTGATCCCTCAAGGGCTGACAGGCCTTCTCCCTGAGGAGAGTGGATCTGAGCTTGTCTCCTCAGAACCCTCTTGCCTTTTCTCTTGGAGGGTTGGTCACTTATTGCAGACTCCAACACCTCTTTTTCACTCTGGGCTTTGCTCTGTACTCCATTTTTTATGCACACCCATTCAGGTATTCCAAGCATGGCTTTTCATTTCTACCTCAGTCCATACCAAGGTCTCTTGATCATTCCCTAACACACACTCTACTGGAATTGCAGAGGGCACGACCACCTTCTTTTGGCCAGTAACCCCTCCCCACTCCATGGTCACCATAGCCATGTGATGGACCATGAAGGTGTTGAAGCACTGACAACTGGATAGGTTTGTCCACTTATGGATTGGTCTGGGGATATCAGTTTTTCAGTCACCACGGTGACACTTGAACCTGTATCCCTCAGTTCTTCTACTTCAACCCCATTGATATGTGGCTTTTATCTGTACTTCTCCAGGTTACTGGGCCAGACAGCCAAGATAGCTACATCCATCCCGCACGGAGATTCAAGTTGCTTCAGTGAGTACTCTGATCAGAGTCCACCAAGAATCCCATCTGGAGACTCACCACCCCTGCAGTAGCTGAGGATACACAGGAGGGGGTGGGGGGGTTTAGGGACAGGAAGGGTCCCCAGATCAGTGCCCATTGGCCTTACAATTGAAGCACCAAGCCTTTTTGTGATCCCAGTTCTTACCCTGGTACCCATCCTTTGACTGGGCAGAGTCTCGGGGTCTCTCCTGAGAAGATTTTTGGGGGCCTTTAGAAGACTTTGGGTTGTTCCCCTTTGTGCACAGTGTCAGTCCCTGGAGCGGGGGAGGAGGGGGAGAAATTAGCAACCCCTTTCTTTTGGTCAACCCCCACCATGGGTCTTCCTTGACACCCTTGTTTTGACCCAGTTCTTTGCCTTCTTCCCCAGCTCTGTGGGAGACAGCAGCCCTAAGTCCACTAGGTACCAATGCAATTTTTCTGAGGTACAGTTACTCAACAGATGATATTTCATAATTCAATTATAGGGCTATTTACCTCCTTTCAACCAGCCTCCTAGTGTCTTGACTGAAGTCTACAAAATGTACCCAGGACTGAGTTGAGGTTTTGTGAGTCTCCCTGAACTTAGTTCTGTGCTCCGCAGTAGAGTGTTCAAAGCCCTCAGTCTGGGTATCCTTCATATGGTCATAGGACCCTACTTCATCCTGACTCAGTGTTACAAGTCTATCCCTGCACTTGCCTGAGAAATGCTCCCAAAATAGAGATCCCCAGTGCCTTTGGTGAATCTTCCTCATCTTACAAGCCCTTTCAAAGGCTGTGAACAATTCTGTGATGATATCACCCTCAACAAATTATGGGAAATTGCTTTGGGATCAAACGTTTCCTCTTTCTCCCTATTCATTCTGCTGTCATTGCTTGGGGGTTCTAACCCCATCACAGCCCTTTCTTTCTCGATAACCAGAATTTTGGCTTCAAGGGCTGCCCTTCCAACTGGTCTCTCAAGAATCACTTAGTCATCCTCTAGCTCATCTCTATGCCTGGAGAGACCTGCCCTACTCTCAGAGGGGGGCACTCTGGGCACAGTTTAAGGGTAAAGGTGAGAGAGTACCTCATCACCTTACTTATCCAGTTGTGTGGGACTACCCTCACTTTCATGGTCACTGTCCATCTCACCCTCTTGGGTGGTGTCAGGATCTTCTATCATGTGGTTGGCTTCAAACTCGGCAAGCAGCTCCTGGAGCTATGTTTTGTAGGGTTTGAGCCACATTTGATTTTCATGGCCTTAAAAAGGTTCCTCAACTGCTACATCATGAGCTGCAGGTAAGCGGTCAGGTTGAGTTTCTGGACTCTCTCTTTGAGCCAGACATGGTTTTAAAGTAGTTGGAACTCTTTTAGGAAACTATAAAAAGATTCAAAGTAGTTTTTACAGGCCTATCTAAAACCTTTTTACATTTCTAATATAGTTTGGACGAGGGGACTTAACACAAGGCCCTAAAGATCAAATTAGACATTTTGAAAAATCTAAATGATTGGACAAGGTTACTTACCCATTAAGCATCTGCTCGTGGCATGTAGTGCTGCAGACTTACATGCTCTGCATACTCCTGTCATCTAGTGTTGGGTCTGGAGAGCTGCAAGTTGTTATTCTTCGAAATAGCATTTTTGAGTCACAGGATCAAGTGACTCCTCTTCCTTGGCGATACTGCACATGGGCATTGAGTCCTTAGATTGTTTTCCCACAGGCAGGTGAGAAAAGAAGTGCAGAGGAAGTATATAGAAAGATGTCCATGCAAATGTAACTACATATGAACAACTATATACAAGTATAAAGTAACTGAAATGGCCACACATATCCGAGGAGGAGGGACGGTGCATGTGAATCTACAGCACTACATGCCTCGAACAGATACTTAATGGGTAAGTAACATTTTCCATTCAATAGCATGTGTGGCTGTAGATACACATGCTCTGCATAGACTGTAAAGCAGTCCCTCCATAAAAGAAGTGGCTAGCCTGTGAAATTTGTAGTTGACAGGAAAGGTCCAGCTTGACCTACTCTGGCTTGCGTACATGCAAGTACGTCCACACAGTAATGCTTTGTAAATGCATGTGGTGCAGACAATGTAGCGGTCTTACAAATTTCAGCCATAGGTATGCTTCCAAAGAAAGCTGTTGTGGCTCCTTTTTCCTAGTAGAATGTGCTCTATGAGTAACAGGTAGCTGTCTCTGCTTTAGCATAGCAAGGTTGTATACACTTTACTATCCATCTAGCCATGCTGCTTTTGGGTATTGGACTGCCTTTGTGAGAAAGTAAAAAAGCTACAAAGAGCTGTTTAGTTTTCCTAAAATCTTTTATTCTGTCAAAAACAAGTCCTCATTTTACATCTAAAGTGTGTAGAGCCTTTCTGCAACTGAGTCAGGCTGCAGGAAAAAAAACTGGAAGCTCAATGGACTGGTTGATATGGAATTAGGAAACTACTTTAGAAAGTAACTTCCGGTTTGTGCGAAGGACTACCTTGCGCCTGTGGACCTGGAAGAAAGGTTCTTGGCAGGTTAAGGCCTGGTGCTTACTAACACATCTGAGTGCTGTGATTGTGACTAAGAATGCCAAGTTCCAAAAAGATACTGAAGAAAGCATGAATGAAGTGACTCAAAACGAGGGCCCATAATGATGTTAGGCACAATATTGAGGTTCCAGGATGGTGCAGGAGGCAGGGTGGACTAACCCTTTTAAGGCCTTCCATAAAAGCTTGAGAGACTGGGATTCTGAACAAGGAAGTATGTTGTCTGTTCTGTAGATATCCAGCTATAGCTGCAAGACGTGAACAGTTGGAAGTGCAAGCAAAATTTGCTCTCTGTAAGTGTAGCCAATAACAAACAATGTCCTCAAGAGTAGCTTTAATAGGATGAATATGTTTTTGTTGGCAGTAGCATACAAAATGTCTCGTGTTTGCAGCATAACATGCTCTGGTTGTGGGTCTACTGGCTTCTCTGAGAATGTCCATATATTGAGAAGGCCCGGCTTGTTGGGTTGCTTCTTGTGGGGAACTAATGAGAGATCTAGAAGTGTGGTGAACCATGGCTGATGTACCCAAGTGGGAGCTGTAGGAGGCTGGACTGGCTTGTAGTGAGTACCAAGGGGTACTTACACCTTGCACCAGGCCCAGGTATCCCTTATTAGTGTATAGGGTGTGTAGCAGCTTAGGCTGATAGATAATGGTAGCTTAGCAGAGCAGCTTAGGCTGAACTAGGAGACGAGTGAAGCTCCTACAGTACCACCAGTGTCACTTGCACAATATCATAAGAAAACACAATACACAGATATACTAAAAATAAAGGTACTTTATTTTTATGACAATATGCCAAAGTATCTCAGAGTGTACCCTCAGTATGAGGATAGCAAATATACACAAGATATATGTACACAATACCAAAAATATGCAGTATAGTCTTAGAAAACAGTGCAAACAATGTATAGTTACAATAGGATGCAATGGGGACACATAGGGATAGGGGCAACACGACCCATATACTCCAAAAGTGGAATGCGAACCACGAATGGACCCCAAACCTATGTGACCTTGTAGAGGGTCGCTGGGACTATTAGAAAATAGTAAGGGTTAGAAAAATAGCCCACCCCAAGACCCTGAAAAGTGAGTGCAAAGTGCACTAAAGTTCCCCAAAGGACATAGAAGTCGTGATAGGGGAATTCTGCAGGAAAGACAAACCAGCAATGCAACAACGATGGATTTCCAGTCGAGGGTACCTGTGGAACAAGGGGACCAAGTCCAAAAGTCACAAGCAAGTCGGAGATGGGCAGATGCCCAGGAAATGCCAGCTGTGGGTGCAAAGAAGCTTCTACTGGACAGAAGAAGCTTAGGTTTCTGCAAGAACGACAAGGGCTAGAGACTTCCCCTTTGGAGGACGGATCCCTCACGCCGTGGAGAGTCGTGCAGAAGTGTTTTCCCGCCGAAAGGACGCCAACAAGCCTTGTTAGCTGCAAATCGTGCGGTTAGCGTTTTTGGATGCTGCTGTGGCCCAGGAGGGACCAGGATGTCGCAAATTGCGTCAGGAGACAGAGGGGACGTCGAGCAAGACAAGGAGCCCTCTCAGCAGCAGGTAGCACCCGGAGAAGTGCCAATAACAGGCACTACAAGGATGCGTGAAACAGTGCTCACCCGAAGTTACACAAAGGAGTCCCACGTCGCCGGAGACCAACTTAGAAAGTCGTGCAATGCAGGTTAGAGTGCCGTGGACCCAGGCTTGGCTGTGCACAAAGGATTTCCGCCGGAAGTGCACAGAGGCCGGAGTAGCTGCAAAAGTCGCGGTTACCAACAATGCAGTCTGCCGTGGGGAGGCAAGGACTTACCTCCACCAAACTTGGACTGAAGAGTCACTGGACTGTCGGGGTCACTTGGACACAGTTGCTGATTCGAGGGACCTCGCTCGTCGTGCTGAGAGGAGACCCAAGGGACCAGTAATGCAGCTTTTTGGTGCCTGCGGTTGCAGGGGGAAGATTCCGTCGACCCACAGGAGATTTCTTCGGAGCTTCTAGTGCAGAGAGGAGGCAGACTACCCCCACAGCATGCACTACCAGGAAAACAGTCGAGAAGGCGGCAGGATCAGCGTTACAGAGTTGCAGTAGTCGTCTTTGCTACTATGTTGCAGTTTTGCAGGCTTCCAGCGTGGTCAGCAGTCGATTCCTTGGCAGAAGGTGAAGAGAGAGATGCAGAGGAACTCTGATGAGCTCTTGCATTCGTTATCTAAAGTTTCCCCAGAGACAGAGACCCTAAATAGCCAGAAAAGAGGGTTTGGCTACCTAGGAGAGAGGATAGGCTAGCAACACCTGAAGGAGCCTATCAGAAGGAGTCTCTGACGTCACCTGGTGGCACTGGCCACTCAGAGCAGTCCAGTGTGCCAGCAGCACCTCTGTTTCCAAGATGGCAGAGGTCTGGAGCACACTGGAGGAGCTCTGGACACCTCCCAGGGGAGGTGCAGGTCAGGGGATTGGTCACTCCCCTTTCCTTTGTCCAGTTTCGCGCCAAAGCAGGGCTAAGGGGTCCCTGAACCGGTGTCCCTGAACCGGTGTAGACTGGCTTATGCAGAAATGGGCACATCTGTGCCCATGAAAGCATTTCCAGAGGCTGGGGGAGGCTACTCCTCCCCTGCCTTCACACCATTTTCCAAAGGGAGAGGGTGTAACACCCTCTCTCAGAGGAAGTCCTTTGTTCTGCCATCCTGGGACAAGCCTGGCTTGACCCCAGGAGGGCAGAAACCTGTCTGAGGGGTTGGCAGCAGCAGCAGCTGCAGTGAAACCCCTGAAAAGACAGTTTGGCAGTACCAGGGTCTGTGCTACAGGCCACTGGGATCATGGGATTGTGCCAACTATGCCAGGATGGCATAGAGGGGGCAATTCCATGATCATAGACATGTTACATGGCCATATTCGGAGTTACCATTGTGAAGCTACATATAGGTAGTGACCTATATGTAGTGCACGCGTGTAATGGTGTCCCCGCACTCACAAAGTCCGGGGAATTTGCCCTGAACAATGTGGGGGCACCTTGGCTAGTGCCAGGGTGCCCTCACACAAAGTAACTTTGCACCTAACCTTTACCAGGTAAAGGTTAGACATATAGGTGACTTATAAGTTACTTAAGTGCAGTGTAAAATGGCTGTGAAATAACGTGGAAGTTATTTCACTCAGGCTGCAGTGGCAGGCCTGTGTAAGAATTGTCAGAGCTCCCTATGGGTGGCAAAAGAAATGCTGCAGTCCATAGGGATCTCCTGGAACCCCAATACCCTGGGTACCTCAGTACCATATACTAGGGAATTATAAGGGTGTTCCAGTAAGCCAATGTAAATTGGTAAAATTGGTCACTAGCCTGTTAGTGACAATTTGAAAGAAATGAGAGAGCATACCCACTGAGGTTCTGGTTAGCAGAGCCTCAGTGAGACAGTTCGGCACCACACAGGGAACACATACATATAGGCCACAACCTTATGAGCACTGGGGTCCTGACTAGCAGGGTCCCAGTGACACATAACAAACATACTGAAAACATAGGGTTTTCACTATGAGCACTGGGCCCTGGCTAGCAGGATCCCAGTGAGACAGTGAAAACACCCTGACATACACTCACAAACAGGCCAAAAGTGGGGGGTAACAAGGCTAGAAAGAGGCTACTTTCTCACAGGAGCTACCCAGATTATTGTAAGAGACGCCTGTCTGATCTTCTGAACCAGAAATGGAATATGAGGGAGAAGTGGAAAAGCTTAAGCAAATATCCCTCACCAGTTCATCCATATAGTGTTGCACTTATATAGACGGTGTGGATACCTGCAGGCGAAGCTTGGGCATTTTGCTTATTCTGTTGTGGCGAAAAGGTCTATCTGAGGAGTTCCCCAACTTAGGACGTATTTTTTTTAAGGTCTTGCGGGTGGAGTTCCCAATTGTAGACTTGTTGTTGCAACCTGTTGAGCAGGTCTGCAGGCGTTGTCCGTTCCTGGGACATACTCTGCCACCAGGTGAATGTGATGGTGGAGAGCAACTTCCATATTGTCTGAGAGATCTGTGACAATTGGGACAACCGTGTCCCTCTCGGTTTCAGTAAATAATACATGGCTGTCATGTTGTCTGTGCAGACTAAGACTACCCTGTGAGACAGGCGATGAAGAAATGGTTTCAGGGCCAGAAAGACTGCCTGAAGCTCGAGGTAACTGAAATGGAGGGATTGGCAACTGAGATCCCAGAGACCATATACTGTAAGGTCTTGAAGGTGAGTGCTCTAACCAGTCAGTGATGCATCTGTGGATAGAATGACCTGAGGCACTGGGTCCAAAAAGGCTGCCTTTTCAACAGGTTCGTGGTGTTCCACTATTGCAGACTGCTGGGAGTATGGCAGTCTAACAACATTACATCCTCCAGGTGACTCTATGACTGAGACCACTGAAGTGATAGACACTACTGTAGGGCGACACATGTAAAGTCTTGCAACAGAAATGATGGAAATGCAGGATGCCACCATCCCTAATAAGCACATGATAGTCCTGACTGTATGTGTGGTTTTCCTGAAACTGGAGGGGAAGAGACTAAAAACTCTGAACTCAGGCCAGGTTGGGGCATGCTAGCCCTAACTCTGCATTGAAATAGCTCCTAGACATGGCTGTATATGAAGGGGTTGTAAATGGGATTTCAAAAAGTTGATTGTGAATCCCAGTGTGTGAAGCAGGTCCACTGTCATCTGAGTGTAATATTGGCACTGTCATAGTGTGATGGCTTTGATGAGCCAGTCATCTAAGTAAGGGAACACATGTATGTTTTCCCTTCCAAGATGTGCAGCGACTACTGCTAAGTACTTTGTGAAGGCTTTGGGAGCACTTGTGACTCCGAAAGGCAGAACTTAGAACTGGTGATGCTTGCCTGCAACCAAGAATCTTAAGTATTTTCGATGTGCAGGGCAGATAGGGATATGAAAGTAGGTGTCCTTTAGATCTAGGGCCATCATAAAGTCATTTCGTTGTAGAAGCAGGATAACATATTGAAGAGTAACCATGTGAAAGTGTTCTGAGAGAATGTATTGGTGCAATGGTCTCAGGTCCACAATAGGCCTGAAAGAGCAGTATTTTTTGGGGAATGAGAAAGTATAGAGAATATGCTCCTAAACCCTTTTGTTGTAAGGGGGCAGGCTTGATGACCCCTTTGAGAAGAAGGGACTAAACTTGTTGTTTGAGAAGTGCTCTTGAGATAATCTGTGAATGTGAGGGGGGATGTTTGGAGGAGTGACAATGAGCTCCAGACAATAACTATATTGGATAATGGAAAGGACACATTGGTCTGTGGTGATGTTGACCCTTTCAGGATGAAAAATCTGAACGTCGTCCCCTGACAGGTGTGAAGTGGGCGCGGGGAAGACTGAGGTAGTCACAGCTTTGCAGTGGAGGTAGAGCCTTGGGTGGTGGTGCTTTTACCTCTGCCTCGGTTGTTAATGCCACTTTAGGCTCCCCTGAAAAAAAAACCAGAATATGAGGCTGAAGGCAGCCTAGGCTGAGAATTAGATGCCTCTTCAGGTTGTGGATTTGTAATCAACTTTGAATGTGGGGTGACGAAAAGTACACCTTTGTGAGGGGGACTGAACAGCACCCAAGGCTTTTGCTGTGTTAGTATTTTTTTTTCCAGCTTCTCAAGGACGGAGTCCACTTGAGGGCCGAAAAGGTGCTCCTTGTTGCAGGGCATAATGAGCACCACCTGCTGGACCCATAGCACTGAAGCCATGCATGTCTACTTATTAACACTAGCACTAATACCCGTAGGCAGCTGTGTTTGCAGCATCTAGGGCACAGCAGATATAATTATTTGTGATTGTCTGCCCCTCTGGTACAATCTGCTGTTTCTTTTTAGGTGCTTATCTGGGATAAATTGGAGGAGCCCCTCCAACTCATCCCAGTGAGCCTGATCATAGCTCACTAGCAAGGCCTGTGAATTGGCGATAAAGCAATGACTGGCTCCCTGGATAGTCACCCTTTTGACAGCAGCATCTAGCTTTTTACTCTCCGTATCTGGGCGAGGAGAGTCCAGTGTGGTCTGACTAATGGTCTTTTTCCATTCACTAGTGGCTACTATGAAGTCTGGAAGGACCTCAGACCTGATATAAAGCATTTCAGTGGGAGCAGACATATGGGAGCAGACATATTTCTTATCTACTCTAGGGGTGATAACCCTAGAGCGGACAGGTTCTTTAAAAATGTCTGCATGATGAAGAATGCCAGGAAACATGGGGAGAAACTGTATATCCCTTTATGTGGTTGTAAGGGTATCAAACAGGAAGTCCTGTTCGACTGGCACCCTATGCAGCTCAACATTATGAAAGGCGGCTGCACGAGCTACTACCTGTTGATAGAATGTGCTATTCTCTGGTGGGGAAGGTTGTGCAGGGTGCACATGTGGGTTGTTGGCCAACATGGGATAAGGGTTGTACGTGTCCCATGGATCAGGGTCTTCCTGTGTCCCACCCAAATCTTCCCCAGTGAATACAGGGTATCCCTGAGGTGTAACTTCTCCTGCATTAGGTGAGGGAGGTGAACAGGGAGGGGTGGCAGGTGGAGGAGAAGCAGGGGGTGGAGAAGAAAGGTGGAGAAGGCTCAGTAGGTGTGGAGAAAGCCTTAGTAACCTTCTTTGGAGGTGGTGAAGTGCCCAAAGCCTCTTGGAAGGATAATTTGCTCTTGAAAAGTAAAGGTGGTGGAAGCAATAATGCACCCTATACAACTCCTGGATATGAAGGCGGAGCTGTCTATAGAGTCCATGGTTTACTAAATTGGTTCCACAGGTGAAGGCGTAGCTGAAGAATGGCTAGAGTCCCTATGCTTTGAAGATCTTGTCTCTGTGGTTTTCAGCACTGAAGTTTTCGCTCAGTGCACTTTGTTCTGCACTCATGTGGAGGTGGTAGCTGTTCGGGTAGGTACCAAAGTACTCTGAGGCAAAGTTTGGACCTAAGTGTCTTGGACCGAGGTGCCGGAGGTCCAAGCTGAAGATGGTGTCAAACTTGACAAGTTTTGGAGATGAGCCGGAGGACGGGGCAGCCAAAACAGTTTTTCGGAACTAAGCATGGCCTAGTGGCAGTTCGGTGAATTCCAGAAGTGACTTTTCAACAGTATTAGGGTGGGGGGGCACTGTACTCACGGGATGTGTCAATGTTACCTTGTGACTTTTGATGTTCGACAGGGTGTCGGAGTCCTGGATGGAGAAGGCCTCCTCTTGTTCCAGTTCCTCCTGGGCGTGTTCCACCCCAAATGTCCGGGGTGTCGTCCAGACTCTCTTGCACCATCGCCAACTGACGTGCTTTTCAGTCCCGAAGGGTCTTTTTCAACTGGAAGGATATGCAGACATCACAGGTAGCTTCTTAGTGATCGGGGATGAGGCACAGGTTACACACCAGATGTTGGTATGTGTGGGGTAATTTCCAGTGGCACTCATTCCATCAGCTCATCATACTCTTCGGTTCCATGTGGTGAGGTAGGTCCGAAATGGGTGAGGTCGTCCCAGAGGGCATGCGGGTGGTGCCCAGAACGCGAGTAAACAAACGCAAAGGTGGGAGTATGTGATCAAGAAACAATACCGTCGATATAGAAAAGACAGAAGAAAAGATTTCAAACTGGAGCAAGTCGAAAGACGGAGTGAAGACACACGTGTCTGAAATCGATAGAGGAGAGAAAACTATCTAACATAGGAGTTGATGCCCATGTGCAGTATCAATCAGAAGGAGGAGTGACTCGATCCTGTACCTCAAAAATTCTTCTTCGAAGAAAAATAACTTGCAACACTAGACCCAACACTAGATGGCAGGAGTATGCAGAGCATGTGCATCTACAGCCACACATGCCTTCGAACATACGTTTTTTAAAACTAAAGTCAATTGTGAGTTTCTTCATTGAAACATCTAACATTAGTACCAGCAAATGCAAAATCTTCTATCCAACCGCTGAACCACCAATGTAGGAAGCCGGCTGTTTATGCAGTGTAGCAGATGTTGGGGTACATTACTCAAGATAATACAGGTCACACATACTGGTTTACAGGGGTAAAAGTGACAATCTAAAAAGCTCTCTTTAGTGGTAGTGAGGCCAAATAGTGAGGTTTATCAGAGAGAGTAGCACTAAGCATTGGTTTAACACAGTCAATAAATGAGACACTCAAGAAGGAACTCAAGACCAATGTCTAGAAAAATAGCTACTTTGCTTATATTAACTTTCAATACCAGAGTACTTCCAAGAAGAAAAGTGTTGTTGCATTTTTGTATCGATTTAGCAAGTGAGTAAAACTTTTACTCAAATTCCCCTTCACGAGGTAAAGGTTCGGAAATCCTTTTACTGCACAGGGATCCTTGCAAACGGTTCTTGGGGGTCCCCAGTAGAAAGTGTTAGGGGTGCAAAGTCACCAGCGATACAGGATTAGAGGCACCTGGGTGCAGTGGTGTTAGTAGAGTCAGGTGTCTTGCGCACTGCACAGTTGGCGATGAGGTATGGACGCCTAGAAAGTTTAAGATGGGACTTGGGTAAACGTCCAGGAGCTCCCAACAGGGGGCTTGGCCACTGGGGGCCCTGGGAGCAAGAAAACACAGTTGGATGTAATTGACCCTGGCCGGGGAGATTGAGTGCAAGTGGGTCTTTGTTATTGGTGCTCCTGCATCAAGACGCCCACATTTTCTTTTGAGGAAATGCACGAAGAGTGACGAAACAATGCAGCTCGATGACTCTGGAAGATGTCCTCCGCAATGCTGATGTCCCTTGACGGACGGTCTTCAGGTGAGACGTTGGAATCTGGATTGGACCTCAACAAGCCTTGGTAGTTGCAAGGGGTCCAGCAACCCAGGTATTGGTGAAGCTTAGCTCTGGTTAATCCCGATGTTGTTTCGTGTGGCGGGGAGATGGGACTGGCCAAGTGGAGCACAGTGATCTCCTCCTGGATGGCAGCTGCATTAGTGGACCAGTGTTCAGCAGGTTGGTGAGCCAGACATTGCGGTTGGTGCCTTCAGGAAGCAGAGAAGTGTCTCCTCCACTCCAAGGGAGATGCTGACGGGCTGGCAAGGTGCTGGAGAACCTCCAAGCTTCTGGAGTACTGACAGCTGCAGGACAAGTCGCAATGTCATGATTGTCCGGATAGGAGCAGGTAGGCAGGCAAACTTTTGCGCCAATAATTCCATCACTCGTCGACAGTTCTTGTTCCACTGGCTCTTCCTTGTCCTCCTCTTCTTTGGGTCAGACCAATCTGTTCTTCTGGCATCAGGGGGCAACCTAAACACTCAATTTAAGGGTGTTTAGAAGAGTGTAGAGTAGTAGCCAATTGGCTAACCAAGCCTTGGGTGACCATATCCCCTATATGACCAATTCCTGTAGGAAGTGGGCATAACCCTGTCCCAGAATTTCTAGTTCCACCAAAACAAGATGGTGGAACCCTTCCTCGAGTGTGGTATTCTGGTAGCCCACCATAGAGGTGTGGGCTAGCCCAAGGGTGGTACTTGCCTATGGCCCAACTAATTGTCCCATCAGGCCTGGTCCCAAGTGAGCCTCAGAGCAGAGGGGTGGCCAGTTCTAGGTTTGAGGAAGCCAGGTACGCATACCAAAGGAAGCAGGGTAATTTAAGTTCCTGGCCTCGGTATGCAGATTTACTAGCCATCCTGCTGGAGTAGGTAATAACACCTTCTTCCAGAGGAGACAATGTTTGTGGTCTCAGAGTGCGGGCTCTCACCTCCAGGGGGTCAGAAACATGTCTGAAGTGACAGGCTGGTTCTAACACTACGACACACAGACTAGTAGGTTTCAGGAGGCATCTCCAAGGTGTCCTCTGGATGCACGTCATAATACACCTAAGGCTGGCATCAGTCTGGATTTATTAGGACGAGGTGTTTGATATCAAACACCATAGGGTACAGTAAAGCCATTATGTAGCGGGGAACTCGTAATGTTGATTGTTTAGTACATACCTCAAGATGGCTTCCCTGTTCACTTGCAATGTCCAGCAATTGAACTAGTCAGCACAGGGGCATATCTGCTTTTGCAGATATGTCCCCACATCAGATATAATGCACCCTGCCTTAGGGCTCTAAGGCCTGCTATAGGGATGACTTACATAAGTCTAGATGGAGTGAGTGGGGCATGGCACACTGTGTGAGCCATGTTGTGCTTTCGTCTGGCCTGCACCAGGACATGCAGACTGCAATGGCAGCTGTGTGAAACTTGTTTTAGGTGGATGCCTGAGTGTGGCACAATGTGTGCTGCAGCCCTTAGGTACGGTCTCCACTACCTAGGCCCTAGGTACCAGGGACTTTGTAGGAACTTACAGAGGTAGACGAGGGTATGCCAACTGTGCACATTTTACCTGTTTTAAGAAAAGAGCACTGGTGACCTGCTTAGTAGGGACCCAGTGCACCTCAGTCAAAAATCCTCATACCAGTGATCAAAAAAAGTGGGGGTTACCATGTCAAAAGGGGCAAGTACATCTACGCAGTAATGTTTTGTAAATGTACGTGTGTAGACCAAGTATATGCATTACATATGTCAGCTATAGGTATATTTCCTAGGAAAGCCACAGAAGCTCTTTTTTTTGGCGAGTGGAGTGAGCTCTAGGAAGGGTAAAGATCTTTTAGCTTTGGCATAGCATATTTGGATATATTTGACAATCCAAACTGCAGTGTCTGGTTTAGAAATGGCTCTTCCTTTGTGTGGGTTAGAGAAAGCTACAGAGTTGTGTCTTTCTAAATGTCTTGGTTCTATCAATATACTAATGAGGGCTCATTTGACATCTAGGGTGTTTACAGTCCTTTCTGCAACTGAGTCAGGTTGCGGGAAAAAATACTGGCAATTCGATAGATTAAGGTCAAATTGAGATACCCCCTTAGGAAGAAATTCAGCTTTGGTAAATATTACTAACCTATCTCTTTGTAGTTAGAAGAATGGTTCTTGTAAAGTTAATGCCTGAAGCTCCCTGACACGTCAGAGAAGTTATGGCCACTAAGAATGATATTTTCCAAGACAGGAACTGGAGGGGGCAGGAGTGAAAGGGTTCAAATAAAAGACTAATTAATCTTGTCAATATAACTCTGAAATTCCAGGTGTGAGATGGTGGCACACTATGAGGGATGACCCGTTTAAGTCCTTCCAAGAAGGCATTAACTGCGAAGCTGAATAAGGATATCTGTTGTCTTTTTTGCAGATGTGCGACTACTGCTGCTAGGTGTAACGTTACAGATGTAAAGGCTAGACCGTAGGAGCGTAAGTGAAAAAGATAAGTGTCCTGAACAATGAGGTGGCAAAGGATCCATTTGTTTGGAATGGCAGCAGTGGACAAATCTTTTCCAGTTTGCTGCATAACAAGCACGAGTAGTGGGCCTGCATGCTTGTTTAGGAAGGTCTACACAAGGTTGTGGTAGGTTTAAATAAACAAACTCTAGGACTTCAAAAGCCAGATCACAAGGTTGAGGGATCCGGGGGCCTGAGAGTTGGATTTCTCCATGGTCCTGAATGAGAAGTTCCTGCCTGTTCGGCAGTACCTTGTTGGGAACTACTGAGAATTTCAGGAGTGTGGTGAACCATGGTTGTTGTGCCCATGTGGGAGCCACTAAGATGAGCAATGTCTGCTGAAGTTTGCAAATCACAAATGGAAGCATTGGGAGAGGTGGAAAAGCTTAAGCAAATATCCATGACCAACTCATCCGTAGTGCGTTGCCCTTGGACTGGAGGTGTTGGAACCTGAAGGGTAAGTTTTGGAATTTTGCATTTACTGCTGTGGCAAAGCGGTCTATTTGTGGGTGACGCCGGAAGTTTGAGAGGAGGACTTGTGGGTGGAGTTCCCACTCTTGGACTTGTTGACGGCTCCTGCTGAGGAGATCTGCTAAGTTGTTGTCTGCTCCTGGAAAGTACTCCACTAGCAGATGAATGTAGTATTGGAAAGCCCAACTCCAGATGTTCTGGGCTAGAGGAGATAGCTTAAGGGATCCGGTGATGCCCTGTTTATGGAGACAATATATGGCAGTCATGTTGTCTGTTTTTATGAGGACTACTTTGACAATGAGGTGAGGAAAGAAGGCTTTCAGCACTAGATCAACAGCTAGCAGCTCCACATGACTGATATGGAGATGTCTCTGGCTCAGCGTCCTGAGTCCCTGGAATGTGAGATCTTGTGAATGCGCTCCTCAACCCGTGGGGGAGGCGTCAATTGTTATGGTTGTATGTGGAACTGGGTCTAGGAACGACTGTCCTTTGAGGAGATTGTTGGTGTTCCACCACTGCAGTGTAACAAGCTTGACGGTCTACCAACATTAGATCTACCAACTGACTCTCCGCTTGTGTCCACTGGTGCGCTAAGCATTCCTGCAAGACACATTGAGTCTTGAATGGGGTACTATGGCTACGCATGAAACCATCATACAGAGGAGACTCCTGACTGTCCTCCCTGTTACCTGCTGGTGAGGCTGGAACTGTAGAATGAGCACCTGGAAAAATTGAACCCAGGCGGCATTGGGGTAAGCTATCCCCCATTGTAAGGCTGGCTTTCAGGTAGGGTTGTACTTGGAGGGGTTGGAGGTGGGATTTGACTGCATTGATGTTAAAGCCTAATTGATGAAGTTGGCTCATGGTGGCTTGAGTGTGTTGCAAAAACAATTAGCAAGTTGCGCTTTTGAGGAGCCAATCATCCAAATATGGAAAAACGTGTAAGTTTTGTCTGCGCAGGTGAGCTGCTACTACAGCGAGACACTGGAGGAAAACCCTGGAGACAGTTGTGACTCCGAAGGGGAGCAACTTGAAGTACAAGTTACTTACTTTTGGTAACAAAATATCTGGTAGAGACATATTCTAGTTGCAGGTTCCTTACTGTAGAATTTCCCCCAGGCCTCTGACTTGATCCGGAGATTTTTCTTCGAGTAATACCCTTGCATGTCGGTAGGTGGCATCGGTCGACTCCGCGGGAGTCGTAGTCGCCGTGATGACGTCGGGAGTAGTACATAGACACCGCCTTTGCGCAGTGCCGTCAGGTTTTTTTAACACCTTTCCACACCAAAGCACAGAGCCACTAAACACTGAGATTGGTGCACCAGAGCTAAGGACCTGAAAGGGGGAATCCCTGTCCCTAGAAATCAGTTCGGAAGTGGGGAGGATGGGTGGGCAGTAAGGAATCTGCAACTAGAATATGTCTCTTCCAGATATTTCATTACCGAAGGTAAGTAAATTGAACATCTGATAGAGACTTCTAGCTGCAGATTCCTTACCTTAGAATAGATACCCAAGCAATGCCATCCCCGGAGGTGGGCTACGAACCAAGATCATACTAGGAAGTCCTGCAGGACCGAACAACCAAAACAGCCGTCCTGACTGACCGGATTGTTCAGGCAGTAGTGTTTAGCAAACGTGTGCAGGGACGCCCATGTAGCTGCCTGACAGATATCCAGGACAGGAACTCCGCATGCTAACGCAGTGGAAGCATCAATTGCTCTGGTGGAATGAGCACGCAAGCCCTCAGGGGGTTGCTTCTTCGCCAAAGCGTAGCACATTTTGGGGCAAAGAAGCACCCATCGAGAGATGGTACATTTTTGCACCGCCTTCCCTTTTTTCTCACCCACATAACCGACAGATCGTCCACCCAGAAATCTTTAGTACAATTAAGATAGAAAGCCAACGCTCTTTTTGGGTCCAGACGGTGGAGTCTCTCCTCCTCATGAGAAGGATGTAGGGGTGCGTAGAGAGTAGGCAGGGTGATGGACTAGCCTACATGAAAAGGCGTAACCACCTTTGGAAGGAAGGAAGCCTTAGTGGGCAACACCACTTTGTAAGGGTGCACAGACAAGTATGGAGGTTTAGATAAAAAGGCTTGAAGCTCACTCACCCTGCGAGCGGAGGTGATGGCAACAAGAAAGACAGTTTTGAAGGCGAGGAGCCGTAAGGGACAATTGTGCATCAACTTGATTACATTAAATACGTAAGGACAAGATTGAGGTCCCACCGAGGCATGATAAATAGAGTGGGTGGAAATAAATGGGTGAGGCCTTTTAGGAATCTACTCACAATAGGAGATTTATGAAGGCAAGTCTGATCAGGTAACCTAAAGAAGGCCAAAATGGTAGATAAATACCCTTTAAGGGTTCCCAAAGCAAAGCCCTGCTGGGCCAAAGAAAGGATGAACAGAAAAACCGCAGATAGAGGGGCAGAGAGGGAATCACAGATTTATTGGTGCACCATGCCACAAATTTGTTCTAATGACAGGCGGATACAGTTTTGTTGATGGGATGCCTGGCTGCCAAGATAACACTGCAGACTTCGGGCGGAAGATCAAAAGTCGTCAACCGGAGCCACCTAATCTCCACGCATGAAGGCGGAGGCTGGACAGGTATGGGTGAAGGACCGTCCCCCTGCTGCTGCGAAACAAGATCCGTCCGAAGAGGCAGTCTGAGTGGAAGATCAATGGACATACTCAATAGCTCTGGATACCAGACTCTCCATGCCCAATCAGGAGCCACCAAGATGTCTTGGGCCCGGTGGTTCCTGATCTTCTTGAGAACTCTGGGCAGAACTGGTACAAGCGTAAAGGAGACCGGAGTTCGACCCGAGACGAAAAGCATCTCCGAGCGAGTACCGCCTTGGAAACCCCAACACGCAAAAAAGCTGACATTGCACATTCTCTGCGGAGGCCAACGGATCTAACCAAGGCTCTCCCCACTGCAGAAAGAGACCATGAGCCACCTCCGTAAGGAGACGTCATTCGTGATCATCTGTGCATCGACAGCGGAGTTCATCTGCTCTGGCGTTGAGAACCCGCCAGATGTTGAACCACCAGGGTAATGCCCTGATGTTCAAGCTATGTCCAGAGGGGTAGTGCCTCCTGACAAAGGTTCCAGAACCCTACTCCACCCTGTTTGTTGCATTACCAGAAGGCGGTAGTATTGTTCATGAACACCTGCACTACTTTCCCTTTGAGAGAGGAAAGAAATGCCATTTACCATTTATTTAATTGTTGTCAGCCTATCCGGCCATAACAATAGTACACAATAAGTATCAATCCATCACACGCAATAAAATTACATTAAATAAAACATTGTAATAAAAGAAAGACTATACTTGAGTTTTTGATTTTACATGGCCCTAGGTGAATCCAATATACCCTGCAATATCATAAAACTTGATAATTAGCCATAATTGGCATAAGACTCTTTACTTATTCTAAAAGCATTATAGATCTAAAATTTAAATATCCTATTCTTGCACTAATCATTTGGGTTCTTGCGATACCTGCCAGCAATATTATAACCCAGGACCTAGCCCGGTTTAATCAGCAACCTTCAACGGTTTCCCATATAAATGACAGCTAGGATAACACAAGTAATTATACTTAGGCCAACTGTGAGTACATTAATGAACGTAGCTTCCATGCTTCCAATATATAAGTTGAAACCTTCGCCACAATATGTTTCTCATCTGATCGCATACAAAGCACTTCCGCCTCATTACATTTCCTGATTCCGTATGATCTAAAGAGCGGACGTAAGTACAATTTGCGGAGTTTAAGCGTAAAATGACATAATAAAAGGAAGTGGGATAATGTTTCTTGACCACCATGAAGGCAAGGACAGCAGTCTGAACCGCGCTGTGAGACGGCTTGCCATCTGTTAGTCACCGCCATCACTGGTAATGTACCCATACGAAATTTAAAATAGAGAGCCCTTTTTTCTTCCGGATAAATGCAGTCAATGAAAATTGCTGGTTTAAGCTCTTGATTGAACAAAATGTACCGCTTGAGTAAAGGGCTAAGTATCTCACACATACTCTGGGTCTTTTGGTCCCAGTATGCCTTTTTAATGACAGATAAACTGGGCCTTCTGATTTTCCCTGGATGAAGCCAGAGGTCTTTTTGGCCAATAGCAGCCAGGGTAGTTGAGATGTGTTTAAACCAAGGCAATTTTCGATGATTTTGTAGCTTCATGATGTCCATGAGTGTATCTCTGTATGGTTTGAGTTCCTCTTTTGCCCAGATACGGATCCAATATCTTATTGGGGCCAGTGCAATGTAATCCTCGACCTTTCTCATTTGTAGATCAGTTCTCAACGCAATCATTGGTGCGGCAGTGCCTAAGCAAAGTAATCGGCGTAGAAAATTATTCTCGGTTACTTGTATTAATGGGGTCTTTCTAAATCCCCAGATCTCTGCGCTGTAAAGTGCTGCAGTCCTTGCTTTGGTTTTATAAGCAAGCAGTGCAGAACTCACAGAATGATTGCCTGTGGCTTTAGCAAATCTAAGTACCGCTCCAGCGTGCTGGGCCAAGGAGATGTTACTTTTGTAGATTTGTGATTTCCATGTCTGTTTTTCATCCAGTCTGCAACCCAGGTAGTCATAGGTAGTCACTCGGGTCAAGGGCTTGTTGTTTACCCTAAAAGTCGAATGCATCGTTTGTTTTGGGTTAAGAATCATAAACTTTGTTTTCCCCTCATTAATTACCATGCTCCTTGAAGTGCAAAATGATTCGAAACCCCTAAGTAGACGATGCATTGCTATCTCTGTTCTTGCCAGTAGTACAGCGTCGTCAGCAAAAAGCAGGATAGGTATACTTTCGTTGGCTAGTTTTGGCACATCCAGATTTAATTTCCTCAGATCTTGGCTTACTTTATTTATATAACAGTTAAACAAGGTTGGGGCCAAAACACATCCTTGTTTTACACCACGCTGGATTGGAATTTCTGCTGTATAATCATTTCTCATAGAATATCTAACCCTGGCAGTATTCCCTGTATGCAGTAGAATTAGCAGCCTTAGAATTTTTCCCTGTATGCCTATTTCCGACAATAACTGCCATAATGTTTGGCGATTGACGCTGTCAAAAGCTGTTTGGAGATCCACAAAGACCAGATATAATGCACAATCTTTTAGGGTGGTGTATTTCGCGCAGATCATATTTAGCTTAAAAAGTTGGTCTATTGTACTTTGGCCTCTCCTAAAACCAGCTTGGTGTGTCGATATTAAATCTCCATCCTCCAGCCATTGATCTAAACGCAGCTGGATCAATTTGGCGAAGATTTTTCCAACACTGTCAAGCAGTGAGATAGGCCTATAATTGCACACCATGTCCCGAGGTCCTTTTTTGTGAATTGGGACAATTATTGATTTCTTCCAAGAGGTAGGAATTACCTCGTGGTGCCAAATACTGTTGAATATACGTGTTAGAGCAGGCAGCCATAGCGTTAACTGATTGCGATAGACATCTGAAGGGATACCGCCTGGGCCTGCAGCCTTGTACGGCTTTTGAAGGAGAATAACTTGTTTAATCTCTTTCTCGCTGAATTCCGGTATCAGCTCCATTGCGCAAGGGATGGCATGGGTTACTTGCATGGCATTTGTGCCGGGGAGTTCGTTTGGGACTAATTCATTCTGGGTTCCATTTGTCGATCTAACAAACCTTTTTGATGATGCTACATAGGTCGTTTGAAGTGGAACTACCTTGTTTGATCTTTGATTACTACCTTCCAGTCCTTGGATGAGGCTGGTTGAGTTATTTGTACTCCGGGATGCCGTCTTGACCTCTTCCTGATACAAGGCGGTAAAATGCTCTACCCAGAGTTGTGGGTTGATATTCAGTTCTAGGTTTTTTGAAGGGCCTTCGCATCCCCATCTGACTATCTCCCAAAACTTTTTGCAGTTTCCTGCCGATATTGCCTGCAGGAGGGATTTCCAGAGCTTATGTGGAAATGTCTTCCTTTTATATCTTAGTAATTTTTTGTACTGTTGCCTGCATTCATAAAAGTATTGCTCATTATGGTTATTCAAATGCCGATTCTTTAGTGCTTGCGATAAGGTATTTTTTAGTTTCAAACACTCTTCATCTAACCAGCCCTCCATCGTATTAGGGTTAGTTTGGGGATGCTTAATTCTTTCCTTTGTTGTTTGTAATAGCAAGTTGTTAAAATTATCCAGGAGGGGTAAAGCTTCATTAACTGGTAGGTTTAAAAACGTACTAAGTGATAGAAACCAGGTTTGACTAGGTACGCTCAAATAGGGTTCATCTACGTTTGACCTTAGTATGTTTTTCCTATTTGGTCTCATGGTTATTGCTAAGCAATTTCCGTTAAATGGAAACTCAACCTTCCCCAGGCTTGCGTCCGGATGGATTATCTCCATTAGCAATGGGTCGTGGTCACTCTCGATCCTGTCCCTTATTTCCATATCGATAACATAATGCCAGGCTTCGATGTTTATTGCCATATAGTCAATTATACTGTGTCTTTTTCCAGTTCGAAAGGTAGATTTAAAAGTTCTATCTGAGTTGGTTCTTCCGTTTACTGTGCGAATTCCGCCTTCTATTAGTACTTCAAAGATTAGTTCCCCTTTTTTAGAATCTTGACAACGTTGGATGAGGGGCGTTGGTATATTCCAAGCGTGATCTTCCTCTACTACTTGTTCATCCCAAAGGATAGAATGGGGTTTAGTGTTAAAATCACCACATATTAGTAGAAGGGTTTTACAAAACTGAGGGGGACGGTTGTTCGCGTAACCTAGTGTTGGGTTCCTCCAACCCTTAGATCTTTTATTTAAAATATGTTCTTCGAGGAGCCGCACACCAGGCGTGACTTGGGCCCGGCTAATGGGAGGGAAGTACACGTTTACTATTTCAAGTGACCACTCCTCATGTTTTACTGCAAGCGTCTGGATTTCCTTGCTTAGTATAGCATGGGTTACAGCAGAATTTCCCAATAGCGAAGTTCTGATCCAAATGATCAGACCTCCCGATGGTCTTCCTTTTTTTTGTTTGATAGCAGGTATGTAAAAAGTGGAAAACCCGTCTAGGTCAATGGCGTTGGTAGACCAAGTTTCTTGGAAGCAGCTGATATCTTGCTGTTTAATAAATTCAACCCAATCCTTATCTTCCATTTTGCTTTTTAGGCCTGCAATATTCCAGCTTAAGATTTTTAATGTAGGACTAGTTCTATTTTTTATGTTTGAGCTGCCCATTTGTTGCTACAAATTTCTAGATGGTTGGTCTTCATCATTCTGCAACTGTGGGGGATTGCCCCTGCTGTTTCTAGGGGAGTTAACAAGCAGGCAGAACCTCATATTGCTCAGGTTTATTCGTTCAGGGAGTTGTTGTTTGGAACTAATTGCTCCCTGTAGTATCGAACCAGAATTGCCTTCTACCTCTTGCCTGCCCGAAACATTTTGCTTTGGAGCTTTTTCAAGAAATATTGTTGGATACGGTTCCTTTTGTGGAATAGCAGTAGATATTCCCCATGTCTTCATCATGTTAGAACATTTTAAAATCTGTTCTACTATCCAGGGTGAAGCCCAGACTGTTTCTGTTGATTCCCCGTTCTCCGATTCTTTCCTTTGCATAAATCTTACTGAGAGGAGGTCTTTAGTTGTTACGTTCTGCAGAGCTGGCAGAGAATTGACCAAATGTAGGATGTTAGTCCTATTTAGAATGTCATGACTTCCTCTTGAGGAGTACTCGGGAATAAACGTGATTGTGGCGTCAGGCTCTTTAATTATTTCAGTGCGAATCTCGGTATGCCCGTTACCTCCCTGTGACCATCTTCCTTGAGATTGATTATCTTCCTTTGCTTTATTGTAAATAGTAGCTGCCCGACTAGTCAATGTTCATTCTACCTTGCATTTTTCCCTCCCGAATTGCAACTCCTTGTTCCTATGTTCCTCATGAGGTTGTCTTTTTGGAGGCCAATTATCCTTTTTTCCTTTAGTTTCCAAGTCAAGCACCGGACGCGGTGGGGCAGGTGGATCAGTAACCCACCCTGGCTGGCTACTAAAGTTGTGGTTTCCCGAACTTGCCTGAGAGCAGTGTTTTACTTTTGACCGAGGTGCGGGAACCGGGGCTATTGTATTATCCACGCACATGGTTTTTCTTGTGCTTTGTTCGCTTCTTGTGCATTCTGGGCTCTCTGCCCTTCCGTTTTCACTTTTGCTGTTTTCTTGTTCTACCCCCTCGGTAATAAAGTTCAGAGGCTGCTGACGTTTTCCATTATGGACTCCTACTGTATTTGGATAATGCGCCTGAATTGAGTGTTCTATTTTTATGGCTGGGAGGTGCTTATCAATGCCGGTACTTGATTTTGTTGTCTCTGGGCTCCATTTGTATTGTCCATTGGCTAGGGGATCGTTTGCCTCATTGATCCCGTGATTTGTACCGGAGTCTTTTTCTGGCCTCTTTCCTTTGTCTAAGTCGTGCCCAGATACTTGGTAGCCCCTAGGGCCAGTGGGAATTCGGTTTGTATGAGAATGGTGGGTGCAGCTTTTGTCGCACAATAATCCAGGATTTTTATTTATAAAACTAATATCTTTGTCAGTTGGTTTCTCGAGACTCTCGGGCTTGATGCACTGATCTTTAGGCTGCTGTTGAGTAGACTCATCGCCTGTGTTCCTGGTCTGCCCTGTTGGGCTTGCCTGTTTCGGCATATTTAGAGCCTTTTTTGCTGGTACTTTGTTGTTTCCTCTAGGTTTTTTCCATGTGTATTTCCATCTACCTGTTTGTTGATGCCCTTTACTCAGTCTTTTTTTTAACTATATTTGAGATTTCGATTGCTGATACAGGACTTTTGTTGATTCTCTCCGTCTTGTCTATGTGGGTTTTTGCGTCTGGGCGCTCGTCTCGTCCCGTGCCAGAGGGCCCTTCTTTATCTTCGCTATCTATTGGTCTTTCAGTTAATCTCGATTCTGTTTTTGCTGACTCGTGATTGCACGCCTGTGTGTTTTTGAGACTAGATTTGCAATCTTCGATTATGTCTTTAATTACTTTCGGAACTTCCAGTAATTTTTCCAGCAGTGGGCCACAAGCTTGCCTGTCCATCTTGTCCATTTTTTCAGCCACTGCCTGATGTAATAGATTTTCCCTTATTACACCCTCTACTAAGGCCATCCTATGGTCTATGGTCTGTAATGAGTTAGTAAATTGTTTAGTTAGCTCAAGTTGATCATCAAATTTTTGAGACTGGACCATGATCGTTGTTGCAATTGAGTCCAATGTTGTGCATATAACTTTCATGATGCTTAGAATTGGTTGATCTAATGGGGGATCGTCTCTATTTCCCCAGGTTTGCTCACTTTGCTCATTATTTGTCTGGCCTTCTGGGTTCTTATCGTCCTCTCCTCTATGACCTAACATTATACTACCTTCCAAGAGGTTTAAGTCTTCCGATGTTATACTGTTTAATTGGGGCTCTATACTACCAATTACGGAGTTGTCAGGCGAGGAGAGCTCCAGACTACAAGAACTATGATCAAATCTGCTCAACGTTAGGTTCGTTTTTACAATTTGGCTTCCATGGTGAAGCTGTGGCGTAGAGAGCTTGTGTGAGTATTTCTGTGATGATTGTTCTGTTTCAGGCCCCTTTACATTTTGAAGGATTGTAGGTTCTACTTTTAGATGAGGTAAAGGGAATATCAGTGGAGAGCTCCCAGAATGTAGTGGTCCCATTAGGGCTTCCGAATGAGGTGATTCATTACTTTTTCTTTGTCTTTGTTCTTCCGAGAAACTGCCCCGTTCTGGGGAACTAATTGACCCCACTTCACTACCCACAAAGGAGTCGTTCGTTCCACAGGGTAGTCGTGATGGTCGGGCAGATCGCTGCTGGGATGGACAGGAATCCTGATGCCCGGTCTCTAAGAGCTCCAGCTCGCCCTCCACATTATTGTCACCTTTTTCCCCTGATGGCTGTGATGGGAGGTCGCTAGCTTTAGAGCTTTGCGTCTGCAGCCAATCAGTATTTAGATTAGGAAAGAAATGCATTCAACGCCAGTCTGATCACCCAGATCTCCAGAAGATTGATATGGACCCCAGACTCCAGCGGAGACCAGAGGCCTCTGATCTCCGCCTCTCCCATGTGGCCGACCAAACCGAGAAGTGACGCATCTGTCACTATAGATAAATCTGGTTGCGGACTTGAAAGGCACCGCTGCAGGTTTTGGGCAGTACCCTCAGAGGTCTGGACCATGTCGGAGAGATTCCCCTGATGCTGCGCCCACTGGAAGTTCACGTCCCACTGCAGAGCCTACATATGCCATCTCCCATGTGTTACTAGCAGGACGCAGGAGGCCATGAGGCTCAGCATCCTCTGAACCAGTCTCACCGAAACCCAGGACAAGAGGCCGAAAGATCGGAATCATAGCCTGAATGCCTTGGACTTGCTTTTTGGGAGGATAAGCCTGAAAATGCACTGTGTCCAGAACAGCTCCGATGAAGGGGAGCGTCTGAGAGGGAGTCAGGTGTGACTTTGGCACGTTTAAAGTGAAACCCAGCGTGTGCAGGAGGTTCGCCGTAGTCTGAAGGTGGGAGAAGACTTTCTGGGGTGAGACCGCCTTCAAGGTAGGGGAAGACTGATACCCCTAGCCTGGGCAGATGAGCTGCAACCACTGCCATCACTTTCATGAACACCCGAGGGGCGCTGCTAAGGCTGAAGAGGAGCACGGTAAACAAAGTGCTCGTAACCTACCTCGAATCATAGGTAACATCTGTGGGCAGGCAGGATGGGGATATTGGAAATAAGCGTCCTGCAAGTCCAATGCTACCATCCAGTCTCCTGGGTCCAAGGCAATCAGAACCTGAGCCAGGGTGAGCATTCTGAATTTCTCCTTCTTGAGGAAGTAGTTTAAGTCCCGAAGGTCTAGGATAGGACGAATCTCTTGTCCTTTATCAGCACCAGAAAGAAGCGGGAATAACAACCACAACCTACTTCTGGCACAAGGACCTTCTTGATAGCTCTCTTGCCCAAGAGAGCTGCGACTTCCTGGCGGAGAAGTGCCAAATGATCCTCTGGAAGGTGACTGAAGGATGCAGGCATGGTTGGTGGAGCAGATTCGAAAAGGAGGGAGTAGCCCTTTCCAACAATCTGCAAAACCCACCTGTCAGTAGTGATGGATTCCCAGTGGGGCAGGTGATGGCGAATCGTGCCGCCAACTGGATGGGAGTGCGGGGACGGACTAGGAGGGTTTGGAGGCTGCAGCGAGGGCAGAGGTGGACTGGGCATCCCTCTGGTTCCCTGTCCCATAACCAAGTGGGATTTCGTGTCCCCGGCCAGCAGAGGCTGGACAGCATGGGTGGCACAGTGGCTGGGCGGAGGACGCGTCAGGGAGCCCCTTCCGTGAACACGAAAGAGGCAAAATGCGGACAGCAAGGGGGTGGTGGGGGGGCGAGGGGCAGAGGAAAGACCAAGGGACTGAGCTGTAGCCCAGGAATTCTTACTTCTCTCCAAGTCCAAGTCGTCTTCAAAGAGACAGGAGCCGTCAAAGGGCATGTCCATGAGGGACTGTTGGACATCCCCAGAAAAACCAGAGGTATGCAACCAGGTGTGGCGTCTCAAGGCCACCGTCGCAGCAACCGATCGGCCCAGAGAGTCGGTCGTGTCCAGCCCACAAAGGATTGCGAACTTTGTCGCATCTCTCCCATCGTTCACAGCTTGGGAGACAATAGCACGGGCCTCCACAGGAATATGCAGCAGGACTTGCGCAACCGTATCCCACAAAGAGTGGGTATAGCGGCCCAAAAGGCATGTGGTGTTGATAGACTGCAGCGCGAGACTGGAGGAAGAGAACAACTTATTAACAAACTGTTCCAGCCTTTTTGATTCCCTATCCGGGGGTGCGGAAGGGAATGCGTCTGAAGAGGAGGAAACCTGGATGACAAGACTCTCAGACGTGGGGTGTTGGGACAGGAATTTAGGGTTGTTCGGATTGGGCCAATGGCAGCATGCGATAGTCCTATTCACAGGACCCCCTGTGCTGGGTTTGGACTAAGTACCCAAAAGGACATCAGTGAAGGCTTCACTGAATGGCAAAAGGGGTTCAGATGTGAAAGCCCCTGGCTGAATCACCTCTGTCAGAACATTTGACCTGACCTCTACAGTAGGAAGCTCAAGGCCAAGGACCTCAGCTGCCCTACTGACCACCATGCCATAAGTTGCTCCCTCTGCCGTGGCCACGGTAGGAGGAGAAAGCATACCAATGTCTGGAGAAGTATCCAAACCACTGGCGTCACCCAATTCCTGAGCCTAGTCCAAAGATGTGTCATCCTGGTATTCATAAGGGTCCAGGGGCCCCTCCAATCCTTCCCCGAATTCGTACCTGTAGGAAGTTGGCTCTGTATATACGATCTCAAAGCGAGAGATAGTGTGCACAGAGTCCAAGGGTTCCCCTTAGAGATTGAGAGTGGCAAAATTAGATAATACTAATGCTCTATTTTGTGGTAGTGTGGTCTAGTAGTAGGCTTATTAGAGGATGGTGTTAAACATTTGTTGTACACACACAGGCAATAAATGAGAACACACACTCAAAGACTTTACTCCAGGCCAACAGGTTTAGACGTTTGGAGTGGTATAAATCAATTCTTGGCAATAACGATTGCGGATAATTGAAAGTACCCATTGGTCTGTGGTGATGTTTTGCCATTGGGAGTGGAATTGCTGCAGTCTGCCCCCCACAGGAGATGTGCAGGGTTGTGGCATGCTTAATAAGTCACTATTTTGAAGATTAAGTGAATTTGCCTCGGACTGTAAGGTGTTGGCCTCTATAAGAACCTCTAAATCCCCCTCTCTGGTACTGCTGTTGTTGCCCTTGTTTAGACTGGGAGGTAGACGCCTCTATAGATTGTGGCTTGAATCCTCCTCTAAATTGCTGCCTACGAAAGAAGCCTCTGTAAGGTGTTGTATATAAAGGCTCCCATAGCTTTAGCAGTGTCTGGGTCCTTCCTCAGTTTTTCTATTGTGGTGTCAACCTCAGGACCAAACAGAGGAACGTAGCCATGCGTGTCTGTGTATGGAGACAGCAGTATTCACACTTATAGCTGCTGTATCTTAAGCATCGAGGGCAGACCGTATTTGGTTATTACTTATGGTCTGCCCCTCCTCAACAATTTATTGAGCTCTTTTTTGCTGCTCTTTTGGCAGGTGTTGTAACAGCTCCTGTATCTCGTCCAGTGGGCTCTATCATACCTTGCTAGCAAGGCTTGTGAGTTTGCAATTCACCATTGGTTAGCTGTTTGTGTAGCTACCCTCTTCCAGCAGCATCAAATTTCCTATTCTCTTTGTCAGGGGGAGGGGCATCTTTTTCTAGCGGTAGTCACAACCACTGAGTCTGGAGGTACTTGGTGGGTAATGTAAGCAGGGTCTGTAGGTGCAGGCTTATATTTTTTGTCGATGCATGGTGTTAAAACTAGCTTTGACTGGCTCACTGAATATCTCATCCGCATGTTTTATCATGCCAGGTAACAATGGTATCGTGAGTGTGTGGAGGATAAGGTATTAAAACGGAAATCTCTTCCAAAGGCTTACTGTGCATAAGTACCCTGTGGTACGCTGCTGCCCTAGAAATAACCTGCATGTATGCAGTAGTGTCTTCTGGTGGGGAGGGTTCGGAAGGATATAAGTCCGGGTCATTAGCAGGTATAGGATCTGGCTCATACAGACCCCAAGGTCAGGGGTAATTTTGCGTTTTCAAATGTCTAATATTGAGAAAGTTTTTTCCCCAGCTATTAAAATGTATCTAGCTAAGGCTCAGAGTGCCACGGTCTATGGTGCTGAGGTCTGGGGTTGCTCTAAATCTAGCAAGTTATCTGTGGGAGAAAATAATTTTGCAAGATCACTCTTGGCATGTCCTCGTAGTACGCCCCTAGTTCCAGTGTTTTTGGATCTAGGGTTCCCTCGCATTTCTGATGTAATAGCTTAAAGGCCTTTAATTTTTTGGGTTCGTATTTGGACTACCCCTGAATTAGTCACTTACAAGGAATCTTTGCAAGACTTATTGGATAGACCAAACGTACTTTCTATCCCCTGGTTCAAGCACATTTCAGAATGGTTCCATACCTTGGGACTCAGTCACTTTTGGAGCCAGCCCAATAAGTTAAGGAGGGCTCACAAGGACCACCTGAAATCTGGTTATTGGTCCCATGTTAGGGAAAAATATCTGCTCTGTACTTCACATGGTAGGCTGACGTCTCTTTTCCTCGATTATAAGTGGTTTCCCCATTTCAAACCCTTCCTGGACTTAATTACCGATCAACTAAGCAAAAGTTTGTATGCACGATTTAGGTATGGATGTCTCCCTCTGAAGTCCTTTTCCAGTTCATGGAGCTCCACCCTGTTATCCGATAAATGCCCTTGTTGTAGTGGTTCTGTGGAAACTGTAGTGCACTTTATGTTATTTGTCCTGCCTATGGCATTGCCCGGCGGAAATGGCTTTGTCCCGTTTTTAGAAACATGGGGTTGAGAACGTGTAGAGATATCCTCAGGCTGATGTTGAGAGATTGCTCCTCTCCTCTAATTTGTGCGGTCAGCAAGTTACTTGCGTCCGCTTGGCATATACGAACATACTTTTTAAATACAAAAAAGGACTATAGTGATTTGTTATTAATTGTTCCCTGATTTTACCTTATTCTACTCAATTGTTTTATTAATTGAATTTCTTATAAATTACCGATGAGGAAGTTAAAAGCAGTCAACACTAGGATCTTTGACATTTCCTTTTTATTTATAGGCCGGGGTACATATGTGAAGATTTATCTGAATTTTTTCTCCTTGTACACTCGCAGATTCCTCATTTTACAGTATTCTTATCTTATTCTTATCACCTACTTTTTAATTTTGTTGTTATATATTTATTATGTATAGATCATGATTTTATTGTTGTAAGTTATTGCTTTGATGGTTATTTAGACCGAATAAAGCTTGCTTGAACTGAACTGACCCCAAGGATCAGCTGTATCAACATGAGAATATGTCTGTGAATGAGTTGGTGAAGCCAAAGGTGGTAGGCTAGTGGGTGGTGGCAAAAAAGAAAGTTGTGGTGAATGAGGGGGAGAAGTATGGATAGGTAATGGCTTCTCCTTCAGTTTGAAAATGTTTGCTGGTGGTGGTGAAATATCTAAATGTTCTTGAAAAGCCAACTTTCTCTTAGTCTGTAGAGGAGGTGCAGTAAATATTCTGCCAGTCTCTCTATGGATATGCATCCTTGACTGTCCCTCATCCATGACTTCAAGAATGGGTTGAATCTCGGTCATCAGAAACATAATCAGATGGTTTCAATGATTTAGAGGACTGTTCATCATATGATTTAGAGCTCTCCTTAAGATGGCTCGAAAGTACTTGTTCTTCTGAATAACAAGACTTTTTCGGCTCCGAAGATGACAGTTTTTTTGGGTCCGAAAATACAGTCGGTTGTTTCGGCTCCAAAGCAGGACGTCGAGGCTTCGACTCAGAGTGTGGGCACCGGCTCGTTTCAGAAGTTGAGCTTTTGATGGACTTGCTCGATTCCAGTATCAACGGAGGTGTGGCCTTTTTCGGCACCGAATCCCAAGGTCGGCCAACGAGTATTTTCTTGCGGGTCGAACCATGGCTCTCTGGAAGAGGTGCACCCAAGACCTTCGAGGACTTTTTAGGAGTGGACATAGGGGCAGTCGTACTCACGTTCTGACCGGCAGTGACAAGTCTATCTTCCTCCGAGTCTTCTGTGGAGTTGGTGTCTCGGATGGAAACTGCCATCTGCGCCTGTTCTTCCTCCATGGTGTCAGTATACTCGGTACTCTTCAATGCCATTTCTAGTCTCCAGGCTCTCTGGTCACGCAGGGTCTTCTTGGATCGAAACGATCAACGGGCCTCACAATCCTCTTCTCGGTCATCAGGAGTGAGACACAGATTACATACAAGGTGTTGGTCTGTGTATGGAAATTTTGTATGGCATCGGAGACAAAATTGAAATGGAGTATGATCCCTAAGTCTTCGACGTGGTAGGCCCGAACAGGCCCGATTCGGGCGCTCGTGCCCAGAAGGGCGAAATTTGGTTTTCAACAGTACTATTGGTTCGACACTGGGTGGAAACGCGACCGAAACACTACAGACGGTGAAAGAAAGTTATCTAAAGTTTCCGATTCGAAATCTCGGAGCGAGAGGAAACACATCCGAACCAGTCAGCGGAGAGAAAACAATCTAATAATGGAGTCAACGCCCATGCACAGTATGGCCGAGAAAAGGAGTCACTGGCTCCTGTGACTCCGAAAAGACTTCTTCGAAGAAAAACAACTTGTAACACTCAGAGCCCAACACTAGATGGCGGAAGCAATGCATAGCGTGTGTATCTGCAGCTACTCATGCCATCGAACACACACACACACACACACACACACATATATATATATATATATATTTTTTTTTAAATCAACCCTAGGAGTGACAACACTAGCCCTAATGGGGTTGTTGGCAGATACTGTGCCAAACTGTTACTGGACAAGAGGGTTTAAAAAAAAAGAAAATCACCCTCTGGAGGCTCGGTATGTAGAAGTACTTTATGGAATGTAGCCGCTTTATTTATTAAGTCAATATATGTTGTTGTATCATCAGAGAGGGAAGGTTTGGGCAGATATAGAGCTGGGTCTGTATTATCAGGTGGGTTGGCGTCATACGAATCCTACAGATCATCTTAAGGTAGGATTAAATATCAGTCTGAATCACTCCATCCTTAACAGGTGAGTTCTGGTGATGGGGTGTGCACAGCACGCAGTGATGGTACTGTGTTGGTGTGCAGTGGGCCGGTCACCTTACTCCTCCTTTTTCTTCTTTCTAGGAGGAAGGAAAATGTCCAAGGGCTCCTCAAAAGATAGTTGTCTTTTTGCAGGTTATGTCCCTGACTGAGGGCTCTGGTTCATATCTGGTCCATCCTGTATCTTGGTGAAGCATTAGTTGTTTTTGGCTTGAGTCCAACTCCTTGTGAAGTCTCTCACGCACCGGTTGTACTGTTACCACTGAATGTTAGGCAACTGTGTGAGTTTTCAGCTCTGATGTAGGTTTAGACAATGTTATTTTTGTTGCGGATTGTAAGGAAGTGCCTCCTTGGCATGGTTACCCCCCTAACTTTTTGCCTTTGCTGATGCTAAGTTAGGATTTGAAAGTGTGCTCGGACCCTGCTAACCAGGCCCCAGCACCAGTGTTCTTTCTCTAAACTGTACCTTTTCTCCGCAACTGGCACAACCCTGGCACTCAGGTAAGTCCCTTGTAACTTTTACCATTGGTACCAAGGGCCCTGATGCCAAAGAAGGTCTCTAAAGGCTGCAGCATGTCTTATGCCACCCTAGGGACCCCTCACTCAGCACATGCACACGGCCTCACAGCTGGTGGGGAGAAAATGACTAAGTTGACATGGCACTCCCCTCAGAGTGCCATGCCAACCTCACACTGCTTGTGGCATAGGTAACTCACCCCTCTAGCAGGCCTTACAGCCCTAAGGCAGGGTGCACTATACCACAGGTGAGGGCATAAGTGCATGAGCACTATGCCCCTACAGTGTCTAAGCAAAACCCTAGACATTGTAAGTGCAGGGTAGCCATAAGAGTATATGGTCTGGGAGTTTGTCAAACACGAACTCCACAGTTCCATAATGGCTACACTGAAAACTGGGAAGTTTGGTATCAAACTTCTCAGCACAATAAATGCACACTGATGCATCTTAGAGATGCCCCCTGAATACCTACCCGACTTCTAGTGTAGGCTGACCAGTTTCTGCCAGCCTGCCACACACCCAGCATGTGCTTGCGCACATGCTGAGAGTGCTTTTGTCACACTGTGGCCAGGAACAAAGCCTGTACTGGGTGGAGGTGCTTCTCACCTCCCCCAGCAAGAACTGTAACACCAGGCGGTGAGCCTCAAAGGCTCACCCCTTTTGTTACAGCGCCCCAGGTCATCCCAGCTAGTGGAGATGCCCGCCTGTCCGGCCACTGCCCCCACTTTTGGTGGCAAGGCTGGAGGAGTTAATGAGACAAACAAGGAGTCACCACCCACCAGTCAGGACAGCCCCTAAGGTGTCCTGAACAGAGGTGAGCCATGCCTTGAGAAATCCTCCATCTTGTGTTTGGAGGATTCCCCCAATAGGATTAAGGATGTGCCCCCCTCCCCACAGGGAGGAGGCACAGAGTGTGTAGCCACCCTCAAGGACAGTAGCCATTGGCTACTGCCCTCCCAGACCTAAACACACCCCTAAATTTGGTATTTAGGGGCTCCCCAGATCCCAGGAAATCAGGTTCCTGCAACCTGAAGAAAAAAGAAAGACTGCTGACCTACAAGCCTGCAGGGAAGGAGGAAGAAGACAACTGATTTGGCCCCAGCCCTACCGCCCTGTCTCCAACTTCGAAAACCTGCTCCAGCGATGCATCCGACAGGGACCAGCGACCTCTGAAGCCCTTCGAAGACTGCCCTGGACTACAGGACCAAGAAACTCCTGTGAACAGCGGCCCTGTTCAAAACCAGCTACTTCTTTGCAACAAAGAAGCAACTTTAAAAGACTGCACGTTCCCCGCCGGAAGCGTGAGACTTCACACTCTGCACCAGACCCCCCCGGCTCGAGATCCAGAGAACAAACACCTCAGGGAGGACTCCCCAGCGACTGCGAGCTCGTGAGTAACCAGAGACGACCCCCCTGAGCCCCCACAGCGACACCTGCAGAGAGAATCCAGAGGCTCCACCTGACCGCGACTGCCTGTAACAAGGGGCCCGGCGCCTGGAACCAACACTGCACCTGCAGCCCCCAGGACCTGAAGGAACTGAACTTCGACGCAGGAGTGACCCCCAGGCGACACACTGCCTTGCCCAGGTTTTGGCTGTCCCGAGAAGCCCCCGTGCCTGCCTGCACGGCTAGAGTGGCCACAGGTCCCTCCATTGAAACCAATACAAAACCCGACGCCTGCTTTGCACACTGCACCCGGACGCCCGTGTGCCGCTGAGGGTGTGTTTTGTGTGCCTACTTGTGTCCCCCTCAGTGCTCTACAAAACGCCCCTGGTCTGCCCCCCCTCCTCCCCCGCCGAAGAAGCAGGTACTTACCTACTGGCAGACTGGAACCGGAGCACCCCTGTTCTCCATAGGCGCCTATGTGTTTTGGGCACCTCTTTGACCCCTGCACCTGACCGGCCCTGAGCTGTTGGTGTGTAACTTTGGGGTTGCCTTGAACCCCCAACAGTGGGCTGCCTATGCCCCAGGACTGAGACTTGTGTTTTACTTGCCTCCTAATCTAAACATTACTTACCTCCCCCAGGATCTGTTAATTTTTGCACTGTGTCTATTTTAAAAAAATGGCAATAAGCTATTTTCAAAGACTGTACATGATATTGTTTTCATTCAAAGTTCCTAAAGTACATAAGTGAAGTATCTTGCATTTAAAGTGTTTACTGCAAATCCTGAACCTGTGGTTCTTGAAATAAACTAAGAAAATATATTTTTCAATATAAAAACCTATTGGCCTGGAGTAAGTCTTTGAGTGCGTGTTCCTCATTCATTGCCTGTGTGTGTACAACAAATGCTTAATACTACCCTCTGATAAGCCAACTGCTCGACCACACTACCACAAAATAGAGCATTAGAATTATCTGGTTTTGCCACTATCTTACCTCTAAGGGGAACCCTTGGAATCTGTGCACACTATTTCTTACTTTGAAATAGTATATACAGAGTCACTACACTGATGCTTTCGGCTCCGAAGCAGATTTTCTCAGCACTGAGGTGGAAAGGTGTTTTAGATCTGCACTGATGGTCTACTCAAGTCCAGTGTGGTGGGCTTGGGGGTCGACGATCTGCTGTTTAGACCAAGGCTGGACGTGTCCGAATTAGCCAGTTGGTGCCGACCATGGCTAGAAGGCAGCAGTGGCCCAACAACCGTCTTTTTTGGTGTAGATGGAGTTCTAATTGACCTTTGCTGCAGCCGTGGTAGAGGGGGACAGTACTCATGTTTTGACCTGGAGTGATGTCATGCATTTCCATATCGGACCCAGTGCTCTCATCAGGAGAAAGGGTGCCTTTGTCAGCAGCCGATGGATGGGCCTCTACCTCAAGTTCTCGGTCTTCTGAACGAAAGAGGTCCGGCTTGTCTTCAGTACTGCATTGAAACGTTTTAAGTCATCTAGCTCTTTGATCTCAAAGTGTCTTCTTTGAGTAAAAAGATTTGCAGGCCTCGCAGGTTGTCTTTTCATGTTGGGAGACAAGCACAAGTTACACACCTGATATAAGTCGGTGTGTGGGAACTTGGCATGGCAGGAAGGACAAAAACGAAAAGGCATCCTTTCCATCACCAAGTGGACATGCCAAAGAGAAATTCTGCCCCAAAGAGCGATTGTCCAAGAGGGCAGCAGCTGAATGGAAAGCCCCGGATGAATTTGATGTTGAAGTTAAACTAGGGAGATAGTAATCGAACCGCGATCTAAAATATTACCAACAGTATCAGAGAAATGACAGACTGTAGTCTTGAATTGGAGCAGAGGAGCACATGTCCGAATCTGTTAGCAGAAGAAAACAATCTAAGCATGTGTATCTACAGCCACACATGCCTTGAACATATAGATGATCAACATTCTGAGGTTACTATTCACTAATGACTACAAACGTTCAAAAATTTAGACAGAAAGCTAACATACAGAGATATAGTTAACAGAATTAATGTAGAATTATTGTTGTATTTTATCATCCTTGATTTTTTCAGTGTCTAAATATTTGTTTTTTTCAGTAACTAATCACAATGGTGATGGTCACTGAACTGTACAACGTTTCAGTGTATAACTTATGATAAAGGTATTGCTCCAGATTAATGGTTATATAAATATCCATATGAATATGCAACCAACTCTAAACATTCTCCATCTCAGTTTTTTATTAGGTAATAAATGAGGTACAAAACAATACATTAATCTGTGCATGCATAACCGGTTTGTTCAAGTTTATTGTATGTGATAAAGTTGATAAATTTCAATATGAGACCAAAAAGAGGTCCCTCCTTTCTCTTTAGGTCGTCAAGCATGCATTTCAAAGAAATAAATTATATTACATAACAGAACAATCACGAGTGAGGGACAGGAACTCCACTGACCGAGCCACATGTCTTCTCCTTAATAATATTGAAATGGTATATGTTCAGGAAATGGCATTCTTAAAGATGTAATAATCAAAAATATATATGTAATAAAAGATTACCTGAGATGCCTTTAAGGTCCCTGATGGTAACCAGGTTCGAGCAGACATGTTGATGTCTGTAAATGGACTCGGACAAAAGAAAGTGCAAGTTGTGCAAAGGCATGGTAGAAATAAGGGGCAGCATTCCATCTTGATGGGGTATTTGGATCAAGATATGAATCCTGGAAGGAAGAAATAGCAATAGGACATGAAACACATTTTGCCAAGTTAAATGCCATTTAATTAATTTCTTCCTCTGAAAGTTTAAACAGTTTCATTGTTTTATTATTGTTACAATGCAAAACTAAAAATCATCATCACCATATTACAGTGTAATTTTGCACGGAAATGGGGTGAATTATATGGTGCGGTTGTGAAACCTCACCAAGTAATACAATTACCAACTCCTTTAAGAACAGAAGGTTTTGTCTATCAAATCCTCAGCTCAATCCAGGGTAGATGTAGCACTGAGCAGGAAGGCTTACACAGAATAACTACACTAAAGCATTTAAACAGCACCAACACAATTGAGGAAGAAATCAAGTCTACAGTCACGTAATCTGACACCAACTGATGAAAATAGACTATTAGTATTTAGGTTTAGACACCAAAATGAAAAAGATCCACCACAGGATTCAGAAGATATAGATTTTACAAGACTTAATACGTCAAAACAATGGACTTAACCGCAAACTAGCATTAGTAAATTTTAAGAATTGTTCCAGTAAAAAGCTGGGCTAGATGCAAAGCTGTTACTTAGAGTCAATTTAGGAGACCAACTCCAGTCAGAAGCCAGTCAGGTTGACCAACCAAGTCCTCAAGAACAGTTACTCAACAGGTGAAGCATTCCACAGTCAGATGCAGATTATTCCAATGGAATTGGTCCTGATGCAAGGGATGAAGGGTGCAGAGGATGCTGTGGATGTGAGGTAGTTGATAGGGGTCTTCCTGAGGGCATTCCTCAGTCCACACAGACACTAAGGAGGTCCTGCTTGTAGGGTCACCGTCTCAAAGTCCTCTCCAGTCTAGTCAATGTCAAGGGAAGGAGGAAGACGACAACTGATTGGAGAAGTTTGGTATTTGATTCCAAACTTCCCAGTTTTCAGTGTAGCCATTATGGAACTGTGGAGTTTGTGTTTGACAAACTCCCAGACCATATACTCTTATGGCTACCCTGCACTTACATTGTCTAAGGTTTTGCTTAGACACTGTAGAGACATAGTGCTCATGCACATATGCCCTCACCTGTGGTATAGTGCACCCGGCCATAGGGCTGTAAGGCCTGCTAGAGGGGTGCCTTACCTATGCCACAGGCAGTGAGAGGTGGGCATGGCACTCTGGGGGGAGTGCCATGTCGACTTAGTCATTTTCTCCCCACCAGCGCACACAAGCTGAGAGGCAGTGTGCATGTGCTGAGTGAGGGGTCCCCTGGGTGGCATAAGACATGCTGTAGCCCTTAGAGACCATCCCTAGTATCAGGGCCCTTGGTACTAGGGGTACCAGTTACAAGGGACTAACCTGAGTGTCAGGGTGGTGCCAATTGTGGAGACAAAGGTACAGTCTCAACTTCTTCAGGGACCAGACCACAGCAAAGGCCTCTCTCTCAATGGCACTCCAACGCTGCTCCCTGGGGAGTAACCTCCTGCTAATAAAAGCAACAGGCTGGTCAAGTCCATCATCATTTGTTTGGGACAGGACTGCTCCTATCCCATGTTCAGAGGCATCTGTCTGCACTATGAACTGCTTAGAGTAATCTGGAGCTTTCAAAACTGGTGCTGTGCACATTGCTTGCTTCAGGGTGTCAAAGGCCTTTTGACAGTCCAAGGTCCAGTTAACTTTCTTAGGCATTTTCTTGGAGGTAAGTTCTGTGAGGGGTGTCACTATTGATCCATAATCCTTCACAAACCTCCTATAGTAACCAGTCAAGCCAAGGAATGCCCTGACTTGAGTCTGGGTTTTTGAAGTTACCTAGTCCAGAATAGTCTGGATCTTGGGTGGAGTGGCTGAACTTGGCCTCCACCTACAAGGTGTCCCAAGTAACCCACAGTACCCTGCCCTATCTGACATTTAGATGCCTTGATAGAGAGGCCTGCTGCTTGCAGGGCCTGAAAAACCTTCTTCAGGTGGACCAGGTGATCCTGCCAGCTGGAGCTAAAGACAGCAATATCATCAAGATCAGCTGCGCTAAAGGACTCCAGGCCAGCAAGGACTTGATTCACCAACCTTTGGAAGGTGGCACGGGCATTCTTTAAGCCAAAGGGTGTCGCAGTAAAGTGGTAGTGCCCATCAGATGTAGAGAATTATGTTTTCTCTTTTGCTCCTGGTGCCATTCTTATTTGCCAGTACCCTGCTGTCAAGTCAAAGGTACTCAGGTATTTGGTAGCACCCAATTTGTCAATCAGCTCATCTGCCCTTGGAATGGGGTGAGCATATGTCTTGGTGACAGAATTAAGCCCTCTGTAGTCCACACAGAATGTCATCTATCTCTTGCCATCTTTTGTGTGAGGTTTGGGGACCAAGACCACTGGGCTAGCCCAGGGACTGTCAGAGTGCTCAATCACTCCCAACTCCAGCATCTTGTGGACTTCCACTTTAATGCTTTCATTAACTTGGTCAGACTGTCTGAATATTTTGTTTTTGACAGGCAGGCTGTATCCTGTGTCCACATCATGGGTACACAGGTGTGTTTGACCAGGGGTTAGGGAAAAGAGCTCAGCAAATTGCTGGAGGACTTGCCTGCAGTCAGCTTGCTGTTGGCCAGAGAGGGTGTCTGAGTAGATCACTCCATCTACTGTGCCATCTTTAGGGTCAGTGGAGAGGAGATAAGGGAGAGGTTCACTCTCTGCTTCCTGGTCCTCATCTGTAACCATTAACATGGTTACATCTGCCCTGCCAAGGAAGAGTTTTAGGCGGTTAACATGGATCACCCTCTTGGAGGTCTTGCTAGTGCCTAGGTCCACCAGGTAGGTGACCTGACATTTTCTCTAGTACTGGGTAAGGGCCACTCCATTTGTCCTGAAGTGCCCTGGGAGCCACAGGCTTCAAAACCCAGACTTTCTGTCCTGGCTGAAACTCAACCATAGCAGCCTTTTGGTCATACCAAATCTTCTGGAGCTGTTGGCTGGCCTCAAGGTTTTTACTTGCCTTTTCCATGTACTCTGCCATCCTTGAACGTAGGCCCAGTACATAGTCCACGATATCTTACTTAGGCTCACGGAGAGGTCTCTCCCAGCCTTCTTTCACAAGAGCTAGTGGTCCCTTAACAGGATGGCCAAATGGAAGTTCAAAGGGGGAAAACCCTACTTCCTTCTGAGGCACGTCTCTGTAGGTGAAAAGCAGGCATGGCAGGAGGACATCCCATCTCCTTTTGAGTTTTTCAGGGAGCCCCATGATTATGCCCTTCAATGGCTTGTTAAATCTCTCAACAACACCACTGGTTTGTGGATGGTATGGTGCGGTGAATTTGTAAGTCACCCACAACTCATTCCACATATGTTTCAGGTGAGCTGACATGAAGTTGGTACCTCTGTCGGAAACCACCTCCTTAGGAACTCCCATTCTGGTAAAAATACCAGTGAGTGCTTTGGCTACTGCAGGGGCAGTAGTGGACCTAAGGGGAATTGCTTCAGGGTACCTAGTAGCATGATCCACTACTACTAGGATATACTGATACCCTGGGAGGTTCAAGTGGACCCACTATATCCACTCCCACTCTTTCAAAGAGGACCCCCACCACTGGAAGTGGAACTAGGGGGGCCTTTGGATGGCCACCTGTCTTACTACTGGCTTGACAGATGGCACAGGAGGTACAAAACTCCTTAAACTTCTGGGACATATTGGGCAAATAGTTGGTTTGTCCCAAATGCCCAGGAAGGGGAATGTCATGGGGTAAGGTCAGGATGAACTCCCTAAACTCCTGAGGCACTACGACTTTCCTAGTTTCCTAGTCCTAGTCTCAGGTTTGGGATCTCTTGCCTCAGTGTAA
The DNA here is from genome assembly GCF_031143425.1 of Pleurodeles waltl. Taxonomy (NCBI): domain Eukaryota; kingdom Metazoa; phylum Chordata; class Amphibia; order Caudata; family Salamandridae; genus Pleurodeles; species Pleurodeles waltl. Next base: position 116,973,906 of record NC_090437.1, read on the forward strand.
AGGAGTCCATCTTCCCAAAAGACCCTGTATGTTCCACTGACAAATCCTTTTTCTTGTTCAGCAGCTTGCTGCCATAGGCCTTCAAGAGAGGGACAAGTTGCTTGCCCCTTGCACAGCTGTTCCCTTGACGGTACCCCTGGGCCCAAGAGCTCAACCTGGTAAGATTCTAACTCCATAGGCTCAGTTCCCTCAGGGGATAGAACTTCTTCCTGAGAAGTGAGGTTCTGTTTCTTTTTCTGTGCTGAAGCTGGTTCCCCAGTCTTCTTTCCTTTCCTCTTGGAAGGTTGGGCCATTATTCCAGACTCCAACACTTCTTTTTCACCCTGAGCTCTGCACTGTGCCCTAGTCTTGACACACACCAGTTCAGGGATACCCAGCATGGCTGCATGGGTTTTGAGTTCTACCTCAGCCATAGCCATGGGATGTACTTTAGTCTGATTGTCAGCACTGGTGACTGGATAAGTTTGTCCAGTCAGGTATTGTCCTGGGGAAACCAGTTTGTCACCATAGTGACACTGACACCTGTATCCCTCAGGCCTCTACTCTAGTCCCATTAATAAAGAGCTACTGTCTGTATTTTTGCATGTTAGGCGGCCAGGCAGCTAGTGTGGCTAAGTCCACCCCACCCTCAGAGTCTAATGTAGCTTCAGTGTGGACCCTGATTTGCTCTGGGCACACTGCTGATCCCACCTGGAGACTGGCTATTCCAATGCTAACTGGAGTAGTAGTTGAAGTGGAACCTTTCTTGGGACAGGCCTCGTTGCCGGTTTGGTGTCCATGCTGATTACAGCTGCGACACCAGGCCTTTTTGGGATCAATGTTTTTACCCCTGTACCCAAATGAGGATTGTGAAGAGGCTTTGGACCCACCCTCCTGTGCAGGTTTTTGGGGCCCTGTAGAAGACTCTATACTTTTTCCCTTGGATGTCTCAACACTTCCCCTGGGGAGGCTTTGTGACCCCTTTCTTTTGGTCACCCCCGGTGGAAGTTTTGGTCACCCTTGTCTTGACTCAGTGGTCTGCCTTCTTTCCCAATTCTTGGGGAGAAATTGGACCTAGGTCTACCAGATGCTGATGCAGTTTATCATTGAAACAATTACTTAAAAGGTATTCCTTCATAAACAAATTCTACAGCCCTTCATGATCACTTACACCACTGCCATTAATCCAACCATCTAGTGTTTTGACTGAGAAGTCAACAAAATCAACCCAGGTCTGGCTCGAAGACTTTTAAGCCCCCCTGAACCTAATCCTGTACTCCTCAATTGAGAATCCAGAGCCCTCAATCATTCATGAGGTCATAGGATTCTGCATCTTTACCAGAGTGTGAGGAGCCTATCCCTATACTTACCAGAGAACATTTCCCAAAGGAGATCACCCCAGTGAGATCTGTTTACTTTTCTGGTTGCACAAGCCCTCTCAAAAGCTGTGAACCATTTGGTGATGTCATCACCATCTTCATATTTTGTTACAATCCCTTTGGGGATTTGTAGCATGTCATTATTACAGTGTACACCTTAGGAGCTGTCCTGACTGGTGGGTGACCCCTCCTTGTTTTTCTCATTATCTCCTCCAGCCTTGCCGCCAAAAGTGGGGGCAGTGGCAGGAGGGGCGGCCATCTCCACTAGCTGGGAAGCCCTGGGGCGCTGTAACAAAAGGGGTGAGCCTATGAGGCTCACCGCCAGGTGTTACAGCTCCTGCAGGGGGAGGTGAGAAGCACCTCCACCCAGTACAGGCTTTACTAGCCACAGAGTGACAAAGGCACTCTCCCCATGTGGCCAGCAACATGTCTCGTGTGTGGCAGGCTGGCAGAAACTGGTCAGCCTACACTAGAAGTGTCTGTGGTCTTGGGACAAGCAGGCCCAACCCCAAAACTTTTGGCTGCCCGTTTACAGGGAAGGGAACTGTCTGCATGTATTTGTATCCATGTGTTAATGCTGTTCAAACTTGGATTTATGGTTCATTAATGCAAAGCCTTTATTATTAGGGTGAGCTCTCTAAATAAACGTTATAAGGTCACACTGCACTAGTGGCAGTGGTTGCAGTGGTTCCAGTAAAAAAACTAAAAAAGTGCACATAGATGTTTTAAAAGTTAAAAAATATGAGGCTATGTATATTGCTCCCAGAACTCTCTCTGAATAGATGCAAAAGACTGGAGAAGCTTGTAAGCAACATTGATGAATATTTGTGTTTAAAATGAAATAGTCAGAAAAAAAATTAAAGGAGGAAAATAAAAACGTTTTGCTAAATTACTCTGAAATTGTAGGTATTATTTCTCTGAAGCATCATTTAGTAAAATGTGTTGATGCATGCTAGTAATTCCAAAAAATATTCATAATGAAAAATCAATGTAACCATTTTCAACCAGAATATGGGAAACATGAAAATAAACAAGCACTGGCAGAGCCAACCAATCCAACATTGGTTGCCAGTCTTTTGTTTTTGTCAAAGTGTGGCTTGTTTTCACATGGCTTTTGTAACAC